>NW_026087573.1:0-48342 GCF_022539395.1 Myiozetetes cayanensis
ACAAGGACCTGAAGTCTGTGAAAGACAGAATTCTGGATCCTTGTGGCAAAAAAATGAAAGGAAACCTCAAAAAAGCAGACAAAAAGAAGGCTTCGGTAGAAATTTCTGGCAAAAACCTAGAGGATGATAATTATGCCATGACAGATGTCAGAAAATATATAGACAACAATGGCTTTGACACAGAGTGTTACCATAATGAAGAGAATCCCTCAATATCATGGAAATATGAAGACCTTTCCAGCAGTCACAGTACCTGTGTTCCCATTGCAGCAGCAGAGAGTTACAGTGACCTAAGTGATGATGAGCACATTGTATTCCCAGAAACAGAACACAGAAAGCAGGTAAGAACTATTCATATTTAAAAGAAATACTGTAACTTACATCTGTAATTGCCATCTCAAAGGCTCAACAGTAAATGGTATCCTTTCTGTCATTTTTGCCATTTTACTTTCTTTGTTCTTCTATTGTAAGGGCTACCAAATAGTCTTCATTTTCCAAAGGGATTTTGAATATCCACTTTATCACCCTTCTCTTCAAGGATAGCCATAATTCTGCTTTGGTCAGTTTCATTTCCATCGCTTGCTGTCAACAAATAAATGAAGTTTGATCAAGACAGACATTCCTTCTTTTTGTTTCCTTTGCCTTACACGTTTTGGCAGGCAGGCCTCTGCTGCTGCTTAAATGTCACTTCTCAGCTGCCATTTTCTATGGTTTTGGTCATATTAGGAAGCACTGTCATTGGACAAGTTCTCAAAGAAGCAAAAATTGCTGATCACCTTAGAATCATCTGTGGCCATTTCCAATATGTTACCCAGAAGCATTTGATGACAAAACCTTGTTCCCTGCTGCAGTGGACTCTGGTGTTTCTTGGAATTTGTGGAGACAAAGGATTGAGAACTGATTGGGATCCCTTAGGTCTTCTGCCTGTAACTGGAAGCATGAGGCTGTTGGGGTCCAGCTGCAAAGGTTAATGGGATGCAGGAATCCATCCATGGGCTAAATGTATTTCTTGAGGAATGATACGTTTCCCCAGTAAAACCTCAGGAGCACAGTATTTGAAATTGAGGAAGAAACCATTCTATGACAAGCATTTTAAGGATATCATTTAATTATCTTTAAAAACACAAACGTACTTGTGTAAGGTTCTCTGCCCGTGACAGGACGGTTGGAACGAGTTGATCTTTAAGGTCCTTTCCAACCCAAACCATTGATTTTGTGATTCCATTATTCTAAATTTTGTGCATGTTTTAGATTCTGTTAGAGAATTTTGACTTTTAAGAAAGACTGTCAGGAAGGAAAAATGCGGAAAATCCACTCGTTTCCATTATTTCCTGCAGGCAGACACGTTGGGACATCGAGAACAGCGGCGGAGTTCAGGCAGCTTCAGTCAGATTTCTGGCACTCCTGAAACTGTACATGTTTTCACAGTAACACATGAAAAGCAAGAGCAAAAAGAGGTAATTCTAACTTTATCATCTTTTGGAATATGCTAGAGATTCAGACTGTCACAGCTGTTCTCTCAATTCAGCAATGACAGGACAGGTTGGGATTTTCTGAAGAGTAGCAAGTGTAATCCCTGTGGAGGTGGCACATCTTTCCAGAGGCAGTAATAACATGGAGGTTTGTCTCTCATCAGTAACCATGGTTAATGGTGTAACTTCATGTATTATTTTGTACAAAATAAGTAAGCAGAAATTAACCAAGAACCACACTTACTTTAAGCATGTCTGAGAGATGCTATTCGTTTCTATAGAAAATCCTGTTTGCTGTCATTCTTGGATGCAAAAATGTGCTCTCTCGAAATGGTTCCCTAAACAACCATGCTTTTTCTAGTATAGAAACCCAGCTCATTCTAATATTCTAATACAGTACAGTTCCATATCAAAAAAAGGTGGAGAATCATGACTTGCCTCCGATGACCCAGAAAATTCAATGGAAGTTCAGCATCCTTCTGGATTACTACCCCCAAAAGTCTAACTCTATTAGCATTTCTGGTTTTAGGCACAGTTGCTAGACTTTTTGTTTGTTATACATTATTGAAATATATTTATATATAAATAATATTGAAAACATTACAATGCCCATTGATTTAAATAATTGCATTTTTGTTTATGGTGAAGATTCCATATGACCTTAGATTAGTGTAGAGCATCATGGCTGTTGAGGAAGAGGAAATTCTCCCTTCTTCTGGCTTCCCATTCTTATATATGTCCTCATGCCTTCCCTTTCCATGCCTGTACAGGGCACTAACACATTATGGCTGATAGATTTCTTTATTCTTTTTCCCTTATGCTTGGTTTCCTTATTGTCTTTAGTTTTCTAAGTGTATAGGTTACCTACCAGTAATTACAATTCTTTTAGGTGTGTAGACCATACATACAATTCTATCCTACCAGGCCTTCCCATATTCAAGCCTTCTGAGACATGGTTTGTATCTCTGAAGACGAAAAGAGAATTGGATTGGCCTGAAGAAGTCAGACTTTTCTCCAAAGTTGTAGCATAAGAAAGTCTTTTTTTCCCTACCTGTCCTGTTTAGATGACTAGAAGAAGCCAAGGAACTTATTAACTGTGGAGACAAAAGTAGGGTTTGGCTTTTTCAGTCCTATTATTGGTAATTTCATTTTGGTAGTTCAGCAAAAATAAGGTAATTTATAGAGTGCAGAATTTTTTTGGGAGGGGAGCGGGGGGGATGATAAATTTCATTTATTTTTGGTTTGTTAACCTTATTAATGAAAAGCAAATAAATTCTCCTCTTTCTTTTTCTCCCATACAGAAATGTGGTGCTGCTTGTAGCTTTTCTGAAGCCAGCACTGTGGATCCAGCTGTTGGTCTGGAGATGGCTTCCCAGACTAAAAACTCACACCTGCCTAAGGACTGTTTTGGAGAAAGTAGGAATCTTTTCTGTATTCTGCTAACACCAAATGAACCAGTGTTGAAAAATATCCACTTGGAACATGTCTAAATTAGCAGAATCTGTTTTTCTGCTCATCCCAGTGTTGACATTTACCTTTGATTACCTGAACATCTCCTTAGACTCCGTTGACTCTCATGGTTCAATCCTGCTGCCTTTACAGATTCATGAAGAGTGTTTCTGGTGGAAAGCAGTGAACAGGGAGTGTAGTTGTAATGTCTCTGCAGTGCAAGAAAGTTAAATTATCAGTAAAAATCATAATTAACTACTGCAATATCTCTTTTCAAAACAAAAAGAAGAAATGCAGGAAATAAACATATATAGGAGTAAAGATGCTTTTTTTTTGGTGCCCACAAGCCTTTCTGCAGAAGGGCACAAAAGCTTATTTGTTTTTTCCATGTGTGAATTGCTCTATTAAAAGAGATTATTTTGGCACACAAGATTTTTCTTTTCTTTAGCTTTAGATCATTTCAACCATAGCATCACCTCATAGGTAAAAGAGCACATTCTTTCTCTAGTCTGTAGAAGCTCTCTTTAAGATGTCTTATACTTTCTTGATTCCATGTCTCAGCATTTTCCATGGAACCAATAGGCTGTTCTTTCTTTTTTCAGATTGTGGTAAATGTTTCCCATGTTGTGTAGTGGATATCACTAAGTTTCCAGGCAGAACTTGGTGGAACTTCAGGAAAACCTGCTACAGAATTGTTAATCACAGCGGGTTTGAATATTTTATGATTTTTGTGACAGTATTGAGCAGCGCAGCACTGGTAAATTGCATTTAATTTCTCTAATTTTGAATTTATTGTTGTCAGTAAATAAAAAAAAAAAGTAGTATTTGATTGATTTCTTGTACTCTGACATTCCTTCCAGCAGGGAGAGATAAGAGTGTAATACATGCATCCCTTAAAAGTGATAAGGCTTTCCCCCACTTGGATAAGATGTTTAACTATATAGATTTAAATATATGGAATTGTAGCTTTTCAAGGAATATGGTTCTTCATACATTTTTGTGCTAGTTTAAAGTCTAAACTAGACTCTGAAATTACTTAGCACTTTTAAATAAAATAATAGCACTTCTAAATGCTTAAAGCAAGTTAACTGCTTAGTAAAAATGTAGATTCAAAATCATCCAAACGTTATGATCAGAATCTAAAAGTGAAGTAAACTGATAGGTGAGGTAATGTTTCATTGCTACCCTGATCAGATCCATTTCTACTCAAGAATAAGGAAACTTCTGTGCTGTGAAAGCATATTCAATGTCTTCTGAATGTAATATGTAAATCAAATGTTTTATAGTGCAGAAGGAACATAAGCAGTTAGTCTGAAAGGTATCTATGTGGTAAATGTCAGAATTTTCCAAATAAAATCTGTTCTGTGTACACTAAGTTCAGGTTGTTCACTGAACCATAGATTTGAACTCTCTGCTTTAGAATTCCCATGGCAGAATGTCCAAGGGAGATCCCTGGGATTCCTGTGAGGGCTCCTCTCTATTCACGTGGAACCAAACTGAAGTAAGGAAGGAAAGTGAGTTAGTCAGATCCTGCAGCACGTTAAGGAGTAAGCTGAACACAAAGCTATTTGGTACCCAGGTGCAAATAACAAAACGGCACCATCAAAGATGTTTTGCAGTGAGAACTTTCACATATGTTGTCCTCTTGCAAAAAGTTTGTTTGTTTGTTTTTTATAAAGTTGTATGCTGATAGGGAATTTTCTGCACCAGTTAGAACAAAGGGACACCATGGTGTCCATGCCTTGAAAACAAATTAAAGGAGATGGTGATCACAGAAAGAATGCACAGAAAAGTCCATGGTGAGTGCTCAGTGCTCAGAGCAAGGGAAGAGTAGTTAGGAACTCAAGTAGTTTCTGACTTGTTTAAGTAGCAGCAATTAAGAGTAGCTAGAAACTTTAAAAAGTTAGGAAAAAAAGTAGTCAGAAGTATGAAAAAGCATCACTGCTAATGAGCAGTTGGTTTGACTGGCAGATGGAGATCAAGGCAGCCAAGGTGTAGCAGGGAATAAAAGGACACATTATCAAACTTGCTCAGGAAAAAAAGGTCAGAAATGGTAAATCGGTTTATGTGCATGAATGCCAGAAATTCTCATTTACCCACACTCAAATGAAAGTCCCATGGACACAGGGACAGCTCTGCTCTGTAGGCATTTCCCCTAATTGTGGCACAGCTGGAAGACCCCTAAGCTCCAGAAGAAGTATCACTGTTTTCTAACACTGCAGAACAGGAGTGCATAAGTTTTATTGGGTTACACATTGGAGCATCTCTGCTCCATGTTTTTTCAGTGGTCTATGCTCCTGCTCCACCTTTTCCATGGCCAGTTAGACTGGATTTTTAGGCATGTCTTAACTGCAGGGAGGCAAATCAGGTCTGCTGTAATACCTAAATGAAATGGAGATGGGGCTATAAGGCAGGGGAGAAGTGGAGGCTTCGAGAGGAAATAATAAATGGCGTTAAAAGGAATTGGAAATAGACTGGCAAAATCAAAAACTAAAAATTAATTAGCAAGGCAGCAAATGCATTAAACACGAGCAAATATTAATGTTAACAGCAGCAATCAATACAACATTTTCCTAAAACCTCAAGGTCAAGGTTTAGGTGAAAAAACCTGTAACTCCAGGAATGAACAGTTCCAGATAAAGAGTTATTTGTCATATTTTTTCATGTGTGTATTACAACTCTGCAGGCTGACAAAAGATGACTCACTTGGAAGGTCTAAAAAGACATTGGTTAATGTGTTTGATTTGGTCTCTATTGTGAAATATTTAGACCAACACCTTCAAAATTATCAATTACCTTCGGAAGCCCAAATGTGGTAGCCACAATTGCCTGTCCTCAGACATGTTTTGTAATGTCAAGCATAAAAACCTGAAAGTATGTGATTTTTCAACAATCTGAAAATGAAATTGGACTCATTTTACAATTTAATTTTTAACTTTGAAGTATAAAACTAAGTGGCGGTAGCCCACAATGTAATATGAAATGGTTGTAATCAGACAAACTGTAATGAGACAAACTGTGTATTCTTATGCAATTTAAAAATAATTTTCCATACAACTACTGACCTGTTTTAAAACTGAATTCTGAAATTCCAGGCATTTGAAGATATTCACCTGCACAAGAGAAAAACACTGAAAATTGTCCTCGATTATGCTGACAAAATATTTACCTACATCTTTTTGATGGAGATACTTCTGAAATGGGTAGCTTATGGATTGCACAGTTACTTCACAAATTCCTGGTGTTTGTTTGACTTCGTCATTGTATGTGTAAGTATTATATTCAGCTTGTCATACATTTTGATTTTTGACAATTACTATCTGCGTAACTACATGCAAATTCTTATTATGAATAACTACAGATAGGAAAGACAGTTCCCAAAAGCTGAAAAACCTGCAATCCAAAGAGACCTTAAGATAAATTTAAATAGAAATTTTTGGTAGTAATCAGAAGTTACTGAAGAAACTTTCATTAGATATCACTTCTTATAGCTATTTATAAAGAACATGTAGTATAGCTTTAGCAGTTGTGGTTTTCTAATCTTAATAGCAGTGCTGTCCAAATCAGAGGAAAGGCATAAAAAGATCCAATGATTGGACAACGACACCAGAATTTCAACTAGGAAAGAAGAGACAAATCATGAACAGTCAAAAAAATCCCTAATTATTGAATTATTTTTCTATTTTCATTTCATTTTCTCTCTTAGAAAAATTTAAAATAGTGGATAAATTTTTAAAAATAATTTTTGTTTCCACATCACCATCTCAAGTGATGATAAGGAATTATTGTATACCCTTCTGAGAATAATGATGGAGAAAATGAGGATAATTTCTTTGAAAAATCCTTTCTGGTCTGGCAGTGTATGACAGTACCATAATTAGCAACTTGGTTATTATATTAGCAGTCCAGAAAATTATATGAACTGGTTTTGAACAAAAAAAGAAACAAACAGGAAAACCATTTTAAATTAGAATGAAGGAAACCCAATTAGTTTTCATATATTAGAAATAAATGAAGCAAAATTATATTACAATAACTTTGAATGTGCATGTTTTTAATTTCACTTACTGGTCAAAGATATTGTACCATTCAGGTAATAATTGTTTGCTAACACAAACAAGAGAAATTTTGTTTACCATTTAATAATCCCAGTTCCCATTCTATGAACACAGCTGTCATTTGTTTCCTGGGGACTGAATCCTGATTCCAAAGATTCCTGTTCCTCTAAGAGTGGCCTGAAATCTCTCAGGACTCTTAGAGCATTGAGGTCTCTACGAGCTTTGTCAAGATTTGAAGCAGTAAAGGTAAAGGTATTGGGGGTCGGTGTGAATATTTTGTAATGGCTGCATTTGAAGATTTTTAAGAAAATGACAACATAAAATGCATTACTATTTTCCTTCATTTTGTTCAGGTTTTTTTCAATGCACTCCTCGGAGTTATCCCCTCAATCTTCAATATTTTGCTCGTCTGCGTTGTCTTTTGGCTCCTATTTAACATTCTAGGAGTAAAATGGTTTGGGAAAAGATTTTCAAAATGCATTCTCCAGGAAGGAGATATCAGTCTCATTAATAACAAAAATGATTGTTATGCCTATGGTGGAAATTGGACAAATTATCCTGTAAACTTTGATAATGTTTGGATGGGATACTTGGCTCTGCTCCAAGTGGTAAGTTCCATAAAAACATTCTTAGTTTTGATTTCTTCAAGGAAATGGGTTGAGCAGCCCAACCATGGGACACCACTATGCTTCTGTTTATCCCACTGAAATTGGGGATTTTTTTTAACTTCTATATGTGTTTTCCTTATCAGTGACCTGCTCAGTTCCTCCTAAAGAACACCTGAGCATGTGCAACCTTGTGTTAAAATCAAGAACTCTCTTTCATGGTTTTTCAGTTTTGTTTTCATTTTGATTAACACTCTAAGCCTGAAATAATCTGCAGGTTACTGAATTTAAAGTTATTCTCATTTTGTCTAGTTCAGAATGGATGAGAAAGAAAATCAGGGCACAGTTTGTTTATATTTTCTTTTCCTGTAGAAGTCATGAAGGATAGGGATACTAATTTATCGAGCTCCCTAACACCACAACAAAGGAGAGAAAGGCAATTTTTAAATTGGTTGTTATCCCTATATCTTTTTTTGATGAAGTTCTATGTCCTGGATCCTCCAAAGTATTCTATGATTCTTCAGAGTTGCTAAAAATTGCAGGATGGAATTGTCTACTGTTTTCTTAGCAATTGTTTTTATCCTTTTACAATAAATTTGCAACTTAAGATGAAAATTTTCCCACAATTATCAACACATTTATCTTAGCTGTACCTGATTTTTTTCTCAGTGATAACAAACTTAATAATGCATTTTTTTCAGGCAACTTTTAAAGGTTGGATGGAGATTATGTATGCAGCAGTGGATTCACGTGGGGTATGTCACTACAATAAGGTTTAAGTTGTTTTCCCTTTTCTTCTTCCCTTTCCCATCCATGCAATTACCTTTTCATCTTTATTTGCAATATCAAAGCAAAAATACAAGTGGTTGAATGCATCAAACTGCACAGTGAAACAATAACCCTTGGAGAACCAAAAATCTGGAAATTAGACAGGAGAAACAAGTCAAAGTTGAGTGACACCACACAAAAGCCTGCTGTGTCAGGAATGCAGAGGGGAAGGTGTTGCAAGTTTTGTGCAAGTCTCTTTTGGAAACACAATACTGAAGGTCTTGAAGGGACTGTGCAAATTTTCTCCCTTTTCAAACATGAACAGGAGAATTGAAGCAGCATGCAGCTAGAGCAGTTATTTCAGGAGTTTCTCTTCCCTCTGCTTGACATCCTCACTATTTCTTCCCTATCTGCCTGTGCTGTTCCTCACTCTCTTCCCAGAACAGTGTGTTTTAACTTCTCTGTGTTTACCTGATTTACATTTTTCTCACTCATTCAGTCTCTGTGCTCTTGACTGTAGTGAAATAGCTGCTGATTAACAGGATTGTTCCTTGTAGGACTGATCTGAGTGAGCTGGGGCTTTAGAATTGCCCCTTGTCTGGGATAGCATTCAAGAGGATGGCAGTTCAACATTATGTTGAGCTTGAGCTGATCCCTTCTGATTGGAACTGGTTATTTATTACTTAAAAATTTGCTAAAGCTGGATTTGTCTCTATAGCTCTGTTTGTCATTATCTTTACAATCAGTAGCAAGATAGACCAAGACAGTGGTTCTGCTTGTACATCCAGGTAAAGATTTAAATGCATGGAAATAATTTATCTTTCATGACAATAAAAAGATCTGTTATTATAAATTGGAAATGGTAAAGCTGTGACTATCTCATTTTTACCAATATTATTTTCTGGTTTGATTTTTTTTTAACAGATCGATGAACAACCAAAGTTTGAAGCAAGCTTACACATGTACATATACTTTGTGGTTTTCATTATTTTTGGATCTTTCTTCATGCTGAACCTTTTTGTTGGAGTGGTTATCAACAATTTTAACCAACAAAGGAAAAAGATAAGTACTACTGGAGCTAACTCAGAGTCTCCTGTAATCCCAATTTGATTAAGTGAACACTGGTTTGACATGTAGATGTCTAACATTTTGAAAAAAAATGTTTAACTGGATAAATTTAAAGTAATAATATTTTCAACCAAGTTTTGGAAACAGGAGCCCCCTTTTCCTCAAGGCTTTTAGCAATTTACCTGTAAATTCTATTTTCCTACCAAGTCCTTAATTTGTTCGAAGTAGAGGAGGAGGAGGAAGGAGTGAGTAGCTTTGGAAATGAGAAGCCAGAAACAAGTTGAGTTCTGTCTTGGTTCATTTAGATGCCTAAAGTACCCAGAATATAAAGAAAAACTGAGTAAATTATTCCACTTGGAAGACTTAAAAAAAATTAACATCTTTCTCATTCAAAAAAAGCAGACCTCAACAAGAGGTTTACAATTTCAAGGTTTACATTTGGAAGACAGAATCTCTACAGGAACCCTTTTTTATTTCTGTAGCCTGATTCATACACCAAGTATAAACTTCACTCTAAGAATTTTCTTTTCTAACAAAGTCCCAGTTACAATAATCCAAATAGATAGAAACAACAGTCATTAAGCAGTTTATGAGCCTGAACATTTACTGGAAGTTTATGTGGATGTAACACTTTTTTTCTTAGTATATTCTGTGAATGACATTTTTTTTTTTCACTTTTCCTCTTTCATTCCTTTGCTGCTTCTCAGGAATTTCCCTTGTGATTCCGTATAGTGAAGTCAAATGGAATTTTCAGAGGTCTTGCCAGAGTGACTGAAATTGCAGATGCCCTAGTGAACACTGTTATGTGTTTGTTATACAAAATACTGATCACTCAGTGCTTTTATGACTGATGAGTGGCTTCTGAATCCTGGGTTCAAAGGGATTGCTAAATACTACAGGGGGTGTAGATGGGGACAAGTGATACAGGGGGTGTAGATGAGAATAAGGAATTCGTTGTCAGGAACCCCCTGCAGAACTGGGTCCCATCATCCTCCATTTACCTGCTAGTCCAGCAATACACTTTTCTTTCTACCTTCCCCAAAAATAGAGAGTATTTCACTCCTTGATGCATCTTATGTAATTTTTAAAATATGAAATAGATTTGTAAAACTTCAGAAAGGCTCTCACACTTGAGGGAACTGACTTGGGAACACTGCCTAGACTAGACTTTCATGATCAAACCCGGATCAGCTCTTTCCAGTACGTTGTTTCAAAGATCAAGGTGAAAAGGAGAAATGGTGAAGACACAGTTTGTCTCTGTGCTCTCTTAGGTCCCACTCAGAACAGCTATAACTTACTCTTTTTTTACAGAAATTTACTGGTATTTATTTAGGGAACTGCTTAAACTTCAGCTGAACAACTATATTCTTTCCCTTTACTTAGGTGGAAAAGATCTATTTTCATCTAAGGAACAGAAAAGGTACTATAATGCCTTAAAAAAGCTTGGATCCAAGAAACCTCAAAAACCCATCCCAAGACCATCGGTGAGATCATCTTAAGTAGAACATGATAGAAGATACAACGATGGTGACCATATTTGAACTCAGTAGCCCAGGCACAGGGAAATAAACTTTGCATTAGAGCCCATCATCTTCCTCATTCCATGTAGTATTTACACTTTTATCTCTCTTCTTTAATTCCATCTAACACAACTTTGTGGCTATTAATTAGGGAAATTTATAGCCTATTTGCCACCTTTTCAAATGTGCAACCTTTTTATAAAGGTTCATATTGAGTGTTTGATATTCTTACCATGACCTTGGTTACTTAAGTTGCATGATGCTGCTCCTGCAACTAGATTGGATTATTGCAGATGAGACTGAATAAAAGAAATCACCTAAAAATTCTTCTAGTAGCTTATTGTTAAATTTATATTATCTTAAGTTCTTTTTCTAAGCACAAATTACTGATTAGTAACTGAATGCAGTTCTTGTTCTCTCCACAGAATGCGTTCCTGGGATTGCTGTTTGATATTGTAAAGCACAAAACATTTGACAATACCATTGTGATTTTCATCTTCCTAAATACGGTTGTTATGATGGCAGAAAATAACCAGGAAGGCACCAAGGAAGTTCTTAATAAAATCAACTATTTTTTTGTGGCTGTATTTACGGCAGAATGTGTCATAAAAATACTGGCCTTAAGACAGCACTACTTCAAAAGCATCTGGAACTTATTTGATTTTAGTGTTGTGGTCCTTTCAATAGTCAGTAAGTACCAATCACTAAATCAGGTAATGTGTCTTACCAATATTGAGCCGAATTTCAGTGTGAACTAACCATTTACATGAATTTTATAAATTCCAAATCCACTGTACTTTTTCAAACTATATGCTAAGTCATTTCTTCTAAATTCCTTCCTTGTTTTCCCTTCTTTCCCTAATTTTTATTTTTTTAAGTATGTGTTTTACTGAGTAATTGACAGCATAGGAATTTAATTAATTAACATCTTCTCAATGTTATTGTACATAAATTGTTGTAAGGCTGGTTTTATGCTTTCCATTTCCATGATATCGCAGTAAGTTACTTGCACAAAGTTGTCTCAGTTTAATGAGAACAAGTGTTTTGCTGAGGATGAGTTATGAAGAAGACCCAAACTCCTCCCGCTAAGCAATTGCAAATCCAAAATTAAGAGGCTCCAATTGAGAAAGTGTGGAGAAAGGAAAAATAACAGCCCTTTATTAAAAGATATATGTGTATTGGAAGAACAACGAAAGGACGCAAATAAAACAGCCACACAATAATCCTTTACCCAAAAAAATCCCCTTAAAAACAAAACAAAACAAAACAAAAAACCAACAAGAAAAAGGAAACAGTTCCGTTTGGGCCCTTTTGTGCAATTCCAACCGCAGTCAGCAGGGGGCGCGGTTGGATCACTGGTGGTCGCCATGTTGGGTGTGCTTGAGAAGCTGAAAATGGAGGTTTTCCCTCCCTCTCACCGGGATAGGGGGGAAAGGAGGGGAAAAAAAAAAAAAAAAAGGAGGGAAAGAAAAAAAAGTCCCTAATGGGGACTCACTCTGTCTCCAACTGGACTGTGTGGCTTCCCCTCTCCTTTGATGTGCACGAGAACCGGTGCCAAAAAAACACGGGAACACAGGAGGGGAAGAAGGTGACCTCCTTCCCAAATAGTTCCTCTCTGATGAAAATCCAAGCAGGTTTTGAGCTGGGTGGAACTGAGCCAGCCGGGTAGCCAGGCTGAGAATAAAACCACCTCAGAGCTCCTGCCACCCAGACCTTATCCCAGCTCGGGCAACAATGAAATTCCCTGCCATTTCCCAGGAGAGAAGAAAAAAAAGTAAAAAAAAAAAAAAACAACCCAAACAAAACCACAAAAAACCCACAAAAACAAGGAAAAAACCAAACCAAAACAAACAAAACCCCAAACAAACAAACAAAAAACCACTAAACCTCCTCACCCCTCCTCACAGACTCCTAAGGGCCATCAATCTGGAATGTGGACCTACCGGTCAATTCTTTTGTGTTGATCAATCACCAAGGCAGAACCAACCTACCCATTCAACATCCCTCTTTCACAGTGTTCAGAGGGAAAGAAAAAGTCCTGCTTAGTTTCCCAGAACAAGCAAAACCATGACAAAAGTAGATTCATGTCAAAATACATTTGCATGAAAAATGGGAAAGATTTTTTTTTATTTCACCAGGACTTCCTTCAAATAAGGCAGATCCCGATTGCTGATTTAGAAAGCTCAGGAAAATATAGTTGTTCAGCACCATTCTCAATCTGGGACACAATCTGTCTGTGACTGTGAAAAGTCTCATTTAAACTGGCTTGGGGTTTTCTGGCTTTGCAAATAAGACCAGATATGGATCATTTCCTCTACAAAGGGCTGTGTATAGCTCTAGTTTCTTGTACAGTTTATTTGGTCTGTGCTTCCCACTCAGGCTCAGGTTATAGCACAGAATAAAGGACAGGAAAGACAAACTACTCTGAGTTCTCTGTTTCCTGACTAAGCACAGTAACCCTTTGCTGTCCTGTACAACCCAGGAAAATGATGACTCCTTAACTCCTCTGTTTGTAATCATTTGCATTGCTCTGTACCATTGCTCTGTTAGTAGGGTCAAAGAACGGGGTGTAATGGGGGATAAATACTTTACATTCCTCTTGGTCTTCTCTGATCTCTTTCAAGTACCAAGCATTAATCAAAACCTCACATTTAGCAGCAGACAGCAGCTAGAAGGCAATCCCCATAGCTTCCATCATGGGAGCTGAATGGAGCTAAAAGGATTTTTAAGTAATTGAGCAATGAATGTGTAACTTCACCACCCCTAAATTAGAAGAATCTGGGAGGATGCAGTTTCCAAACGATGCATACTCTTGAAACCTCTTTAATACTGAAAGGTATTATGATTAGTCTTTCTTTTCCTAAACTCTTTTGTAAGCAGGTGCAGTATTGATGATGTTTTGTGGAAAGCGGTGTAATATGGTCACTGTTACTTCTGACACCTAAAGCACAGAATATAACAAAGCAGACATAAATTTGACTAGTATGGTTTGACAACACTTAGTTTTCTTTCTCTCTTCAAAGGTATTGGAGTTTCTGAAGCCTTCCAAAGATTCTTCTCTCCTACACTTTTGAGAACCATTCGCTTGGTGCGAATTGGCCGAATCCTGAGATTGGTTCGAAAAGCGAGAGGAATTCGAACCCTTCTGTTTGCATTAGTGATGTCTCTTCCTGCACTGATCAATGCTGGCCTTTTGCTTTTCCTGATTATGTTTATTTATGCCATTGTGGGCATGGCAAACTTTGCCTGTCTTCCCTGGGAAGGTGGGATTGATGACATTTTCAACTTCCAAACCTTTTCTGGTAGCATTCTCTGTCTCTTTCAAATTACAGCATCAGCTGGGTGGGATAGTCTTCTGGTCCCTTTGTTAAGTGAATCTGGTGCATGTGCTCCCAACTTAGATAAAAAGAAGGAAGATAAAACTAATTGCTCAAATAGAATGTTTGGTATTTTCTATTTTGGAAGCTATGTCACTATCTCATTTCTTATTGTTGCAAATATGTACACATATGTCATTTCAGAGAACTTCAATGTTGCCGCTGAAGAAAGCACATATCTTCTTTCTGACTATGACTTTGATATGTTTTATGAGACATGGGGAAAATTTGATCCTCTGGCAACAGAATTTATTGACTATTCTGCCCTTTCAGACTTTGCAGATGCTCTGGCAGAACCTTTGCGCATTCCAAAGCCTAATAACATCCAGCTCATATCCATGGACCTCCCTATATTTAGTGGAGATAAGATCCACCACTTGGATATCTTGCTTGCTTTCACTAAAAGGGTCCTAGGAGATTTTGGACATTTAGACAGTCTTGAATTATTCATGAAAGAAAAAACTGTCATTGGAAATCCAATTTCTTCCACTCTTAAACGAAAACAAGAGGAGGTATCAGCAGTTATTATCCAAAGGGCCTTCAGGAGGTATTTGATACAGCGTTCTTTCAAAAATGCATCTTTCTTTTGCCGTCACAGACGTTACAGTGCTGTCTTTGGAGAAGAAACACGGAAGAAGCAAAGGCTTATTGTATCAATGCTTAATGAAAGTAGTGGCAGGAAGATACATAAACCACGACCTGTTTCTTCCACATCCCTCCCTTGACTTTATGATGCTATTGCTGAAACAGACAGAAATAAGCTGGACACATAAGGTTACCCCAGGCTGCAGCATTTTTGACATGTAAACCAAAGTCACTTATTTCAGATGGAAGCCATATGTGAATCCCAGGGCATAATACTCTAAATTTAGAATAATGGTGGCAGCCTTCAAATATTCTGATTGATCGAATTTGCAAATTCTCCTTAAAACGATTAAGATCTGAACAACTATGTCATAAATGTTGGAGGAAAATCAAACCATAGAATTTTCCACTCAGCTACTGGAGTAGGTGGGTTCATTTTTTCACCTACCAGTTTTATCCTAGTTCATGTGTTTATGGAAGAAATCTGTAAAAGGTCAATTGAAAGCACAGATTTATAAACACACAAGGCTCTAGAATAATGTATGTCTCTAGAGATAAACAATATTTCCAACCAGGCTTTATTGTAGCAAAATTAAATAATTACTGCACTTCTGTAAAAGAGCTCATTCAGGACACTTGAATATAATCAGCCTCTAATTTTGATATTTTGGGCACTATCCTTCTCCTAGCATCTTTGAGTGGATTTTCTTATGCTTAAGAATTTTTGAGGTGTCTTTGTATGTGGACCTAAATGGACTTAACAGATCATCCTCCGTTGCCTGTGCACAGAAGTTGTATATGATTTGTTCTTTGTATCATGCAGTGTCTGAAAATTGTCATAATCATAGTTACCAAAATCAAAGAATGGTTTACAAGAGATATTGTTTCCAGAAAATCTTGAGAATCATTGTACATATATTTCATCATTATACTTCATTGAAATGTCATAGGAAGCATTACTTAGTCATCTGAAAAGGAGTTCATGGTATGTTGTATGAGACAACATTTAAAAAAGGTTAGAGGAAGTATTTATTTGATTGATTCTGACAAAAAATGCATGAACAGTATGTAATAATATTTTACTGATTCTTTTGCAGTTTAGCTTGTTCAGATGAAGTGTCAGGGTGGATTCAGAATCACTAATAAAATACGACTGGTTTAGATTCTTCAATAAAGAGTTCAGATGCTTAACATATTTTTGTCTGTTTTGTAAGGAGTATTTTCAGTTTCATTTATTACAAGATGTAATATGTTCTTAGAGGGGTAGAATCACAGTAATATAATTTCCAAAAGTAGCTACCTATTAACACAAGAAAACCTGAAAATGTTTCACTTTGAACAGGGAATCAGAAAAGATTTAGCATTTTCAGGCCACAAATACCAGGAATAATAAGTTAATTACTCGAGTTCTACTGTCATTTCCCATGTTAAATACTATTAAACATGACAGTCAAATTTCAGTTAATTTCAGGTCAAATAAAGACACAGGAAAGCTAAGAGTTAAAAAGTTCAGATACAGTATGGTTTTAACTGTCTTTATCATGGTTGATCTTCAACTCCCCAGGGAACTGGTGGAATCAGCATCCCTGGAAATGTTCCAAAAACAAGTGGATGTGGCACTTAGTGCTGTGGCTTAGTGGGCATGGTGGTGTTTGATTAAAGGTTGGACTTGATCATCTTGGAGATCTTTTCCAACCTTAATGATTCTGTGATTACTTCCAGAATCAGCTGCAGTTCAGAAAAAAAAATGGTTGACGAAGAAAGTTTTCAGATCTCTTAGGATAACTCAGGAATTTGCACTCGGGAGCTGCAGCACTGGGCAGAGGGATGCAGAGATATTTGGTGGCTCTGCTTGAGACCTGCTCCTATCTGGATTGGGTTGTTTCACGCAGAGTGATGCTTGTGAGGTGAAACTATTTCTTTTGTTCTTTGAGAGCTGGAATGAGCCGACAGCTTTTGTTCAGGGATCAGGTACCATTAGATGGCAGCATTTGCTGTTGTTTGAAATGTGGCCAGTCTTCAGTGAAAGAGGTGTCAAACTTGCATACGTCAGCACAGGGGTGTTAAATTGATTCTAAATAGGTTGGAAAAAAGTGTCAAACTTTTTTTTTTTTTTTTTCTGTCCTGTACTTTCAAGTTAGCCACAGTTCTCAGTAGGTACTTGCTGGCTGACTGTTCTGGCTTTTGATAGACCTTAATGACTGTGGGGGGAAAAAAAGTTCTCCTGTGTCCTTGTAAAAGTTTTTTCCTCCTTTTGTGTAGCCTTGTATCCCTGAAAAACAGGTCCATAAAGGGATTGTGGAAACTGTGCTTTTACTTTCTGGAGTTCCTCAGTTACTGCTAACCTTGCAATATTTGCACTATCCAGTGTTTCTTCAGGACTCAGAGACCCCCTCTGTAGTTAAGTTACTTGAAGAGAAATAATCTCTAGTGGAAGGTTCTGTGAGAAATGAAATAAGGTTTTGCTGCAGCCATAAGACCTCATGGACATGAGGGAGAAGGGGAGGGAAGTTACCCCACGTTCATTGCTTGAATGCAAAGACTTGCAAGGGCCAATAGGAAAGGTGATACTGAAAACCTGGCCAAAAAAGGAAGAAAAGACAAAAGGGGGGAGGTGAAGGGGTGGTTCAAGTAAGGTAGGAAGCCAGGAAAGGATGTAATTTCCTGAGTACCTAGGCAATGGGAAGAGGGACAGGGATCACACAAGGAAGGGAAGGGTATAGAGGGTAGTCCATTCTGAGGAGAGGTGTGCCTCCCCAGAGAGATGCACCTGACTCAGCTGACTCATCCTTATCAATAAATAGTTTTCCTTCAGTGACTTTGTCACCTCTCAATTTCATCAATAAGTGAGTATTTCTCACAATCTGGGGCTCATCCTGAATGCTTGAGCTCTGACCCTGTGGAGCAGAACTAAAGGAGCACGGGAAGGTGTGCCCTGCTGATTTCAGCAGCCCTCGGCTTGTTGTCATGCCCCGTGGGGACTGCAGGTGAGACCCGGACAGAGGACTCTCAAAGCAAAAGGGGAAGGAAAAGCAGGAGAAAGGAGAAAAGACTAGGGTATTGTAAGACTCCAAGCCCCAGGAGCTGCCAGCTCACTGGTTTGGCTAGGGTTCTTTAATACGTGGAGATAGCATCTAGAGAACAAGTCACGTATGGGAGATGAAGAAAGGAGGCTGCACACACCATAATTCGTTTTTTGGGATTCTCCGCAGAGCTCTCTCTGCATTCTCCTTTTATTATCCTCTTTGGGTAAACAGCACCTGGTGTTGCCATTCAGTTAACTAGAATTCACAAAACTTTGGTGACCTGATGTCTTGATTTCCCCCGCACACACTGCCGTTCTGTGACTGTTTTGAGTCACGGTATAAACGATGCACGCTCTCATGCAGACTGTTGAGCGATTTTCCACTTTGGGAACACAGCACTCTCTCTATCAAAACATGGTTAAAGCCAAAATACTCCTTTTGGATTCTAATTAACTGAATGCAAGTGCATCTGGCTCAGCTTGTTCCCACAGCCAGGGGCTTGTTCCCAAGAAATTTCTTTATTCATTTAGGGGAGCAAATAAAGCAACTTGGCCAAAGATCAAAAGGACACCACACAAGGTAGACAAAATGTTTCAGCACACTACTGACCCAGCATATAGTACTGATCCACAACCCTTAAGTCAAAATCCAGTCAATCCACAACACTTAAATCAAGATCTAGTAAATCAACAATATTTAAGGCAAGATTCAATAAACCCACAACACTTCCAACAAATCCACAATGCTTAAGGCAAAATTGAACCAATTCCACCACACTTAAATCAAGATCCCGTCCCTCCAGCTCCAAACTACCCTAAGCCTCAAGAAAGGAGCAAAGAAAGAAAAGCAGAGGGAGCAAGAAGAGAGAAGAAAGGGGCAGAGACAGCTACCGTCTCAGCCTTGTAAATGACCGGCTCTCACAAGGCCAATGGCAGGGCATGACACGAGGCAAACACATGATGATGGTTTTATCAGCGCTGGTCCCTTTGGCCACCCCCTCCAGGCGGGGTCTCTGACCCAGCAGCCACTCTGGGGGTTCCAGACCAGGATGAGGGGCAGCATTCTCACTGTCCATGCCAACCTGAGGCTGGGTTCTGGGCTCCAGGAGGTGTTGAGTGTTACAGTTTTTCCAGGCTGTTTGTGGCTGACAGCTACTCTGAGGTTTCCCCGTGTGGGCTCCAGGGACCTGCCGTGAGGGATACGACACCACCCGACCTCCGCGAGGTCTGACCCATCCCTTCCCCCAACACTCAAACAGACAACAGGGGTTTTTTGACTCATCAGTCAAACAACCTGGTGAGATACGAATACGGTCTCTGACAGGTCTGTGCACAGCAGCCGATAATATCTGTGCACAGGGCCCAGGAAAGAACACTGACCCTTGAGCACTGCTACAGCAGGACTGACTGTGCGTGTCTGAGACACAGAACTGCCTGTGAATGAGTGTGGGGTCCTTTTAACAGAGGTTCTGTTTCTCCACAAGGAAAATGGCCAGTGGTGGGACAAAGTGAGACGGTTCCAGGAGAAAGGAATCCTGCAGGAATTTAAGAGATGGGAAATAGTCCTAGTAAAAAAAATTAGAAGAGGGGAGAGGAGTCTAAAGACTGCACTAGGAGCATACTTCCCGCCAGTCCTTTGGGGGTGATGCTCAGAGATTGGGGACAAGAGGGAATACCTTGTAGCCAGGGGAAAGACAAAAGGAAAATGATACAGTATTGTATGTTTGAGGGGACTTGAATGGTTCAATCCTTTATATTGGCTGAAATATGGATCATCAGAGGATTGGATTTGTCAGACTTAAATCTGTATGTGAATGCTAAGAGACCTTTTGACCAAGAAGAAAGTGACAATGCCTCCTGTTGGAATGGGTACCTGTCTGAGTTAAAAATGTAAAGGAAAGTAGGGAAGAGAGAGAAAAAGGGAAAATGGTGTCCCTTTAAACCATTTACCCTCTCCCTATGCACCTGATGGAGAACTGAACCCCCAGCTTTGGAAGAAGAAGCTGATGAGCAGCAGGGGAACGATAAAGTAAGGGAAGGAAATGAAATGTTGGGTCCTCATGGAACGGCAGTTCCCCATGAGGTGACGGGTCAGATGAGGCAGAGAAGTCAAACTTCTGAGTCAGAACAATGAAGAAAGGACATTCAAAACTTCCCACTCCCCTCTTCAGAAACAATCCCTAGTTCTAGCACAATCACATCGATGTTTCCCTTGCGAGAGGTGCCAATGTTCAGAGCACCGGGGTGGGTAGGATTTGTCAATGTTTCCCTAAAAAGTGTAGAGGTCAGAGAATTTAAAATGGAAAAAAGTCATAGGTTAGAGGACCCCTTAGGTTTGTCAGAACAATTAGACCAGTTTTTAGGTCCAAATATCTACAGCTGGGAGGAAATGCAGTGCATTGTGGAGACCTTATTTACTCCAGGGGAAAGGCAGATGATATGGACTGTGGGAATAAGGATTTGGGAAAGGGAAGGTCCTCCGAATATTCAGGGACAAGTCCCTGGTAATGAGAAATTTCTCATAGTACAACCTAATTGGGACTAGAATATGACTGAAGGGAGAAATAGTATGTCTGATCACAGGAGGCTGGTAATTAGGGGAATAAATGAAGTGGTGCCAAAGGGGCAGAATTTTGTGAAGGCATTTGAAAACAAGCAACAAAGAAATGAGTCGCCTACTGTGTGATTGCAGAGGCTCAGAAAGAATATGCAGCAATATTCAGGAATTGATCCGGAGAGTGATGCTGGTCAGGAATTGCTAAAAGGGAACTTTGTCACTAAAGCCTGGCCTGACAAAAAGAAGAAGTTAGAAAAAATAGAGGACTGGAATGGTAAGGGATTGAAAGAGTTGCTGTGGGAATCTCAAAGCATATATGCTAGAAGAGGTGATGAAAAGCAGAAAAGTAAAGCTAGGCTGATGGCGGCAGCAGTGGACCAAGTGATAAAACACAACTCAGGAATGAGATTGGGAGAGGAAGGGGAATTGTGCAAGGGAAGGGACAGCATAATTTTATGGGGCCCTGGGGAGGGGATGGGAGTTAGCCACTTGGCACAGAGGTTTTTGGGGTGGTACATACTTTTGAGAAAATCTGGAAGGAACATAGATTAATCTCCTCTAGAGAGAAGGAATTAGTACATGAGTAGCTGGTCTTGGAAGTTCTGGAAGGCCTTGATCTACCTGAGGAGGTTGCTGTAGTCCATGTAATGGGACATCTGAAAGGAAGGACTCTAGAAATAAGGGGAAATCATTTGCTGATAAACGAGCTAAGGAGGCCGCTAGGGAAGAAGAAGTCAAAATGCTGGCCTTTAATACCTTGCAGTAAAACTGGGAATGTAAATCTCCACTGTTTGCCCAGGAAGGAGAACTCTTACAAAGCTGGGGGGGTGAAAGGACCCAAGAAGGAAAGTAGCTCTTACCAGATGAAAGGCAAATACTGAACAAAACCATTACTAGAGAAATATTAATTAAGTTACTCCAAGAAACACACTGGGGAACTCAAGCAGAGGAAGAACCCTAGCCCTTAGACCTTTTCAAAGTATACAGGTAGACTGTGCCAAATTCCCTAACATGCAGCAATGGGAATATCTCCGTGTAATAGTTGATCACCCTACCCACTGGGTAGAGGCTTTTCCTACTGCATCTGCTACTACCTCGAATGTGGCTAAAATCCTGTCAGAACAAATCATTGCCAGATATGGAGTAATTGAGAGAGTAGACTCTGATAAAGAAACTCACTTTACTTCAAAGATTTTTACAGGCTGTGTGTGCTGCATTAGACACAAATTGGAGTTTTCATACTCCCTGTGTGAGGATAGAATACCCTTTTTGCTGGAAGATTTTGTTACGAGGAGACAGAGTTTTTGCTTAAGAAGGCTTTCTACCGAAAGGGTGACTCTTTCTCAAAGGCAGTTTCAATGCTCCCTAGATGGCAAGAGAAGTTCTCAGCCTCTCTCTCTGATATGTGAGAGGAGAGAGATAACACTTACAGAAATGTTGCAGGGCTGCTGTGGTCCGGGATGAGTTAGGGGGCCAGCGATGATAAAGTTCGGGATCAAACGGGGGTTTGCCTTTTCTCCCTGGGGCCCAGTGCCTCAGTAGCCCTGTGAGGTATTTTTAAGTTTCTTGTGTTCTGGCCTTCTAAATAAACTTTTGAATTCTTTCCACTGCCTTAACATTTCTGGGGATACCTTCATATCTTACTTTACACCCTGGCATCCTCAGAGTTCAGGGCGTGTTGGGAGGATGAATGCTGCTCGTAAAACCCATATTACTAACTTAATAATTGAAATTAGACTACCATGGTTTGCCTTTGCCATTACCAAGAATTAGAACTGCTCCAAGGAAGGATATAGGAGGGTCTCCTTATGAAATGCTGTTTGGGCTACCTTATCTGGGAAGGGAGGAAGGGTTGCCAGTTCCCGAAACAAATGACCTGTATTGCCAAAATTATTTGCAGGCAATTGCACTCTCTCTTGCAGATCTAAGAAGGGGCTGTTGCCCCAAACCTCACCTCTGGACTTTTACATGCATCAGGTAAAACCAGGAGATTGGGTGCTGGTAAAATCCTGGAAAGAGGACACTTTGACACTGTCATGGGAAGGTCCCTTCCAAGTACTCCTGATGACTGAGCTGGCAGTCTGCACTGTGGAAAAAGGGTGGTCACACACATCCCGGGTTAAGGGACCTGTGGAGCCTCCTCCCAGAGAGTGGACAGTGGTACAGGCAAGTAACCCCCTGAAGTTGACCTTTAAAAAATGATCTGTACAAAATAGTCAAGGGCAAGAATGGGTTGACCCTGTATTTTACCACCAAGAAGGCTTCCACTCCACTGTGGGCTGCAACCCGTCAGGTGTTGAGTGGTGGAAATACCTGCCATACCAGACCTTGGTGATGAAAGAGGGAGAAAATGAATAACCTAGATCGTATGGTCTGGATTAAGATCCTAGTCCTAATTAGCCCTTTTTTAACTGACCCTTGCACCCCTTGATGCTGTAAGACCTTGGAGGTTTCTGGAAACAGTGTTACGGCTTTCATGCCTCATCTCCATCTTCCTGCAGCATGTTTATTGGAATAAAGCCACAGAATGTCAGGAAGGGATATGAACTTATTGGATGGTCAGAAACTTAGGAAGCAACTATGGATCCTGGGGAGGATGATATTGTCCCAAATGAGAGCCTTACTTTTGCAAAGAGTCAAGAGGAATACGATAATCTAGCAGCCTCCTTCCAGGGAATGGAGAAAAAGTATATGTTGGAAAAGCAGAAAAAAGAAAAGGCAAATGAAGATCTTTACACCCACCAACTGCCCCTAAATAGTACCCCGTTGTCGGCCCCAAATAACATCTGAATATATGAACAACTATGAAAGAGATTTCAGAAGGGGTTAGAGTTCCATCTGTGGGGAAAAATTTGTTTGTAGGTTTAGCAGAGAGAATAGCTAAAGAATTGAAAATCTCTAGTTGCTGGTTGTGTGGGGAAGCCTTGATGAGTGAAGAATGGCCTGGGAGAGGAGCTAGTTTAGACCTCTTCCAAATAATTAAAAGGAATCATTCAATCGTCTCTAATGAACGAGAGAGACCCAGTGGATGGATTTTAACATCTGAAGTGATGGGGGGTGGACAGGTAAGAAATCTCTTGTTAATTTGCACTAATTTGTCACCCTCTTGTACACAGAGACTAGAACTGCATGCCCAAAATAGTGTTGATTGATAGACTCAGACTCCCAGATAACACCCAGGTTGTTGAATAATGTGTTTGTTTAGCCATAATCTGTAAGTGTGGAAAGCTGTGACTGTTGTCATGGAATCACTGAGTGATTTAGGTCAAAAGGGACCTCAGAAGTTCAACTAAGTCATCTCAAGGCAGACACACCTTGAAAGGTACATTTGAGTTTGGAGCTAGTTCAGTCTGGTCAGTGTTTTGTCCAGTCAAGCTCTGACTTTCTCCAAGGACAGAGATGTCCTAACATCTCTTCATGGTTGAATTAGTAAAACCTGAGAGAAACTGGGACACTATGTGCCAGCTGAAAGCAAAACTTAGACCTTTTTGTTGCCAGATTGAAGGTGAAATGGGAATTTTCCCTCTCATCAAAATATCAGAAATATTGGATGGTTTGCCTTCCAGTGTAGAACAATAGTTCTATGTGAACTGCTTATGTATTTCTTAGGTATATAGAACTCTAAGATACTGGTTAAGTCTTTTTTACTATATAGTTTTCACTTCCGGAACTAAAATCTTCTGTTTTGCTATGTAGGCAGGGAAGGTATAATGGAGGCTCTTTTCAACCTTCCTAGATTTAGCAGGAAATATATGATTGCCAGTGATTCCTGAAGTGTATATTCAACATAGCAGATAGTCCTTTCTCATCCAAATTTCATCTCATCTCCCCATCCATTTCCATTCTCTTTTCCTGAAGGATTAGTTGCTGTTCAAGTTTTCTTTTGTACCAGCTGCTTCCAAACAATCAATCTGGCCTTACAGCTGTACCATTTCTTGTTCTTCTAAGTTCTCATTTCAGGGTATCCTCCTCTTGCTAGAAATTTTTGACACTCAGGGATAATAAAGGGGATCATTGCATGGTTATTTGATTAGTATTTACAATCTGTGTCATTTTCTTACCTTTATCTTGCATCTGTGATGAGATACTGTGATAAGTGATGGGATTGCTGATACTCCATTCTTAATTCCTGTTATGTTTCTGTACCATTTTTGCTGTTGATGAATGCAAACTGGGCATTGACTCTTCTATAATGCTACTTAAAACTATTAATAACTAGGAATTTGTGAATTCAGCAACTGTTAAGCTGCTAAAACTAAATAGAGCTACCAAAACCTAGGAATATCTGAAGAAACCATCTAACTTACTCAAGTATGAGAAGAAAGGAGAAGAGAGAGAAGGTCAAGCAGTTCTTCCTTCCACACCATTACTTTCATGGAAAAGCCAAGTTACTTAACATGCATATAAGTTTGGGCTACCAACCCACAGCTGATGGCAGCTACAGTATTTAAACACAATTCCTTCATCTTTGTAACATTTACCATCAATACTGAATATTTTGTTCTACTTGGTTTCAACACAATATGACAATATGACCAGCCTCTTCTCCATCACTTCTAGCCCTAATCCTGACCTCTACCTATAGCTGCTCCAGTTATTGGCTGTGCTATTTTTTATGGAAATATTCAATGTAAATATGAGGGGAAAAAAAGCATATTTTGAGATGTCTTCCTGCACCATGTAACTTGTGGGGATTTCTTATGTTGAGACAGAATGTTTACCTCACTTCTGATTTTGGAAAGTGACGGTGCTGATGACACACTTTTCAAGCACAATGTTCTGATGTGTTCAGGGAAAAGATGCTGTCATAGTTCCAATTTTAGCAAGGAAGTTTTCTTTCCCTTCCCCCTGCCATGTGTGCTCTGTGTATAGGCCATTAGGTAGCTATCAGGTGAACAAAAGAATCGGCCCACTCCACTAATGGCCGAGAGATTAGTCTCCTGGACATCGAAGGGGGAGGAGTGGGTGGGGGCTATAGGGTGGCTGGAGGAAGGTGGGAGGTGTGGCTGGGGGCGGTCTGGGCTCTCTCTGCTCGGGGCCAGCAGCCGACCACCAGCTGGAAGCCTGCCTGGGTCCTTCCTTGGAGTGGAACTGCTGTGGTTTTTTTTTCCCCTCCGTGGACGCTTTTCTTTTTTTCCCTCCTTTGCTTTCCCCTTTTCACCATTTCCCTGGGTGAGGAGCTCCCAGGGGGAAGAGAAGGAGAGAGGGGACTGAGTGGAGAGGAGACTGAGTAGCCGGATGACCGGGGATCTCACAGCGCCGCCTAGTGACGGGCACCGGACATTACAAGTTCTGCACCTCCAGTGATCCAACAGCGCCACCTGGTGACTACTATAGGACACTACAAGTTCTGCATCTCCAGTGACCTGACGGCGCCCCCTGCTGACTGTGGTTGGAATTGCACCAAAGGGTGAAAAAATTGAACTGTTTACTTTTCCTTTTGCCAGTTTATCGGTTTGTTTTTGAAGGGGTTATTGTGGGTATAGGAGTATTGTTTGGTTGTTTTACTTGTGTTTTTTTCCCCCTGTTTCTGTTAATACACATATACCTTTTAATAAAGGGCTGTTATTTTCCCTTTTCCATAATTTGTTTTCCTTCAATCAGAGCCTCTTAATCTTGGATTTGTTATTGCTTAGAAAGAGAAGTTTGGGTCTTTTCTCCTAAACCATCCTCAGTAAAAGACCCTTGTCTCATTTAAACTGGGACAGATACCCTGATGGGACTCTCCTTCTGGCACCTTTCACAGAATCACAGAATGGCTTGGTTTGGTTTGGAAGGGACCTTAAAAATCCTCCCATTCCTACCTCCCTGCCATGGGCAGGGAACCTTCCACTAGAGGTTATTTCCTTCCAAATAACTTAACTACATATGGGTTCTCCTTGAGTCCGGAAGAACTACTGGATAGTGCAAACATTGCAAGGTTAGCAGTGACTGAGGAACTCCAGAAAGTAAAAGGACAGTTTCCACAATCCCTTTACGGAGCCTGTTTTTCAGGGATACAAGGATCCACAAAAGGAGGAAAAAACTTTTACTTACCAGGGGTCAAGTATATCCTATTTCTACACAGGAAAATTGATAGATGGAAATGTAAAACAAAGTCTGCACCACCACTAATAAGGAAATGTTGGTTTGCATCACACTGCTGGCCCTCAGGGATTCCCTAGGAGCTTTACATTCACAGTGTTTCCTAACTGGAGTCATTCAGTATTCCTTTGTTTCTGCTGTTCTCTGATTCAAGTGTCACCCTTCACAGACAGAAGGGAATATTCTTCTGCTGTGTTCCAAGCGTGCCTGACCACTTCTCCTGAAGTTCACATATATCCAGGCAGTTTAACCTGGAGGAATTCACAGTTCCAGATACCAGAATTGCCAAAAGCTCCCACCTGTTCACTGCTCTGATGTCCCAGTTTAAATGAGACAAGGGTCTTTTGCTGAGGATGGATTAGGAGGAAAAGACCCAAACTTCTCTTTCCAAGCAATTATAAATCCAAAATTAAGAGGCTTCGATTGAAGGAAAACAAATTATGGAGAAGGGAAAATAACAGCCCTTTATTAAAAGGTATGTGATGTATTAACAGGAAAACGAAAAAAAAAAAAAAACAAGTAAAATAACTAAGTAATACTCCTATACCCACCAATAATCCCCTTCAAGAACAAAACCGATAAACTGGCAAAAGGAAAATAGTTCAATTTCTTGCACCCTTTGGTGCAGTTCCAACCACAGTCAGCAGGGGGTGCCGTCGGGTCACTGGAGATGCAAAATTTTGTAATGTCCTGTACCATTCACCAGGTGGCGCTGTTGGGTCACTGAAGGTGTGAAAAAAAGAAACTTGTAGTGTCCTATTGTAGTCACCAGGTGGCGCTGTTGGATCACTGGAGGAGTAGAACTTGTAATGTCCAGTGCCCGTCACCAGGCGGCGCTGTGAGATCCTTGGCTGCCACTGGTGGGGGGGGGAAGGAAAACAACAGCAATAAAACAGAAAGTTCTCCCAATGGAAGAAAAGTCACAAACTTCAGCTGATTAGGGTCTGTTGTAAGCAGGGCTTGCAGCCAGCCAGAGGTGAGCCAAGAGCCGCAGCCAGAAACTCCCCTCCGACAGGAAAAAAACAAAGGAACCCAGTAGTGTCTGCAGCCCGCAGCAGCCTCTCACCCCGGCAGAGAGAGAGACTCCCTCCTCCCTCCCCAGCCTCCACCCCCTTCCAGTCACACACCAGCCACCTCCCCCCTTCATTGTCAAGGAAACAAATCTCGGCCATCAGGGCTCGGGCGATTCCTTTGTTCAACTAAATGGGCAATATACAGAGCACACACACACACACACACCGCAGGAGGAAAGGAAAGAAAAATTCCTTGCTAAAAATACGAACTATGACATCTTACCTCATCACCATCTATAGACTTCTTAAAGAAACTCTACATTGCCTCAGCAGTGCCTTTTGGGCAAATGTAGCACAAAAAAGCTGCAACAGCTGGATATCACCGTTCTCCTTTCAACCCTGCAATTGCATGCTAAGGCTGTTTTAATGCTTAAGCAATATTAAAACATTGGTCAGACTTCTAAATTTGGTCTGTTGTGAATTCAGGTGTTTTGCATGTTTCTGAGGTAAAATAATCACTAAGGATGTGTTCATGTTTGGTGTGAATTTGTGCAAAATTGCTGCCCCTACAATGGAAACAAAGTGTTCATTGTTGAAAAAATTCTAATTATGATCCAGGGCAGAGAACCTGGTGTTGCATTCAAACAAATAATTTAAATTGCAAAGATAGAGTGATTAATGTTTAAAAGTCTCTTATATGGTTTTTTTCCCCACCTTTCCTTCTTTTCCAGTGTGAAAGAAGAAAGCATTCTTACCTCTTGTCTAAGAAACATTTCCTTTTACAATGACATAAAGATGTTTCAAATTATCCCTCCAGAAAGCCCAAGGACACAGGAGAACTTTTTCTTTTTTTTTTTTCCCCCCCACAGTCATTAAGGTCTATCAAAAGCCAGAACAGTCAGTGAAAAAGCACCTACTGAGAACTGTGGCTAACTTGAAAGTACAGGACAGAAAAGAAAAAAAAAGAGTTTTGACCCTTTTTTCTAACTTATTTACAATCAGTTTAACACCTCTGTGCTGAAGTGTGCAACTTTGACACGTGTTTCACTGAAGATTGGCCACATTTTAAACAACAGCAAATGCTGCCATCTAACGGTACCTGATCCCTGAACAAAAGCTGTCGGCTCATTCCAGCTCTCAAAGAACAAAAGAAATAGTTTCACCTCACAAGCATCACTCTGCATGAAACAACCCAATCCAGACAGGAGCAGGTCTCAAGCAGAGCCACCAAATATCTCTGCATCCCTCTGCCCAGTGCTGCAGCTCCCAAGCACAAATTCCTGACTTAAGCTAAGAGGGCTGCAAACCTTCTTCATCAGCTGTTTTATTTTTTCTGAACTGCAGTTGGTTCTGGAAGTAATCACAGAATCATTAAGGTTGGAAAAGATCTCCAAGATCATCAAGTCCAACCCTTAATCAAACATCACCATGCCCACAGTACTAAATGCCACATCCACTTGTTTTTGGAACATTTCCAGGGATGGTGATTCCACCAGTTCCCTGGGGAGTTAAAGATCAACCATAACAAAGCCCGTTCAAACCATACTGTATCTGAACTTTTTAACTCTTCACTTTCTTGTCTTCATTTGTCCTGAAATTAACTTAGATTTGACTGTTATATTTAATAGTATTTAACATGGGAAATGAGAGTAAAAATTAAGTAATTACCTAATTGCTCCTGCTATTCTTGGCCTCAAGATGCTAAATCTTTTCTGCTTCCCTGAAAAAGTGAAACATTTTCAGTTTTCTTGTGCTAATAGGTAGCTACTTTTGTAAAATTATATTACTGAGCCAACCACAACAGACATTCAGGTTATTGCTGTAGAATGAGAGATTTTAAGTCAGAATCCTGCCCCACAGTGTCTCTAAAAGGCTCAGTCCTTAAAAGGAAAAATAGGGCAAATTTCTATGACACACCAGATGGCAAAATTAGCCAACACAGACGAAAGGGCATGTGGAAAGAGCATAGAGGAAAAGCCTCTAAGAAAAGGCACTGAAGCTCCACCAAAGACTGTGAGACAGAATAACAATCCTCAGTCTTCCTCAGAGTCTGTCTGAGAATTTTCAAGGCCCTGAATTAGAGCACCACATTATTTAAATTTTTCACTCCTGTATCCATGGAAAAAGAGGGAACACACAGCCACTGAGATACTTACTCAGTCCAGCTGAGTTCTGGTGGAAGCAGAGGTACAGTCATAAGAACACAATTGAGTAACACGGTACATATAATAAAGCCAACAAAGCATGTGAATAGTAAGTTGAGGAAAAAATGCCACATTATAAAACAATTCGTAGCTCATAGTTCATAGAAGGTCCTGATTTCCACACAAAAAGCATACAGACATTCAATTAATTACTTTCTTTTTTACTATGCTTAGGTCTTTTCAGGTATTTTCCAAAGAAACTAATAATGGATCAAACCTTCTCACCTGGGAAAACTTCATAATTTACATAAATCAGTGAATTACCTGCTTTTTTTTTTTTTTTTTTTTTTTTTCCAACAGGAAGATGAAATAAAGAGAAATGTGCCACAGCTCGATAATAAATAGAGGTTTTAAGCCTAGGAAAACCACTTGAAAAAGCTTAATTACCTATGAACAGTATTTCTTGAAACTGAGATTCCATACCCACATGTTAGCAAAACACCCCTCTGCTCTGCAGGGGTTCAGAAAGCTTTCTCACTTTATGTGGTTGGCAATTAAAACTTGCATAAGAAAAAACATTCTTTCATAAAAATTCACCTGTCATATAATTAAATTTAAGAACAATGTTTATTTAAATAATACCCCAAACAATTTTGAGTTTACTTGTAAGTGAACAGTAAATTTAGTAATTTCTAACGGCAGGAATTCACATTCAAAGTCAGACAGAAATTCCACTAAAAGGACCTATTTTCAAAAATTAATAATTCCAAATGAATACAGATTTTTCAAGTCTGCATCTAGAACTGTATCTAACTGCAATCATGAGTAAAGCTTTCCTGTTTTCTTACTCAGAGCTGTGACCTGGCCATACACATTTTGAAGGAAAGACAACAGCTCTAGGAAAGTGCAGTATTGCCTGAGAGGAAGAAGTAGTAATGAGAATGAATGTGAAGAGCAAGTGATCATATTCACTTGGTCAAAGTAATTAAACTACTTAAAGCAATTAAATAGTACTTACTATGCTAGGACTGCAACAATGGTCACAGTCATACTTAGAAGTACCTTACTCTTGGATAGTTTTACAGGCTACAAAAGCTTATTTACAAAGTAAACATTGGATAGAACTGCCAGAATCCCAGACATGCAAAGGAAAAATCAAAACTTTGAAGTAGCCCTAAATAATCAAGCAACACTGTAATTTCCCTCTAAGCTACCTCAAATTCCACCCAGCTCTGTACTTTTGCTACATGTAAAACTGAAATATCTTGAATGAAAAACAGTTTCCTAATAAAAATGTCTTCAACTGAATCAGCTTTAGTTTCTCTTTATCCAATATTACTTTGATTACTTGGAGAAAAAAAATCTCTGGAAGAAAAAAGTCTTCTGCATGTTCTCTGATTCAATTATTATATTCCAATGCCTTGCTGGGCACATCATAAAGACAAGAGCACAGCACTGCACGGAACCTCCTGCTCTTCAGGTCAAGTCCCCCTCAACAGTAAACAATTATACAGCAGACATTTAATTGAAGAGAGATTCCTAGAGCATCTACTGTAGACACTCCTGGAGGCAACAACACCAACCCCTTTGCACCCACATGGGGGATATGCAATATAAATGTGGTACAATAAACAAAGCCAACAAGACAAATTAACAGAAAATTAATTTACGACAATGCAAATACATTGGTGTGTGGCACAAAGTGCTGGAATATCTCCAATATCCCTCCCCTAATTAGTATAATCTTTGTCATTCAGAGAAAGCATCTGCAATTCCAGCATGATCTACTCTGGGACAGGCAGTGTTTAAACCAGCAGACAAAGTTAAGTTTTTGGAAGTTTTAACCTTGTGATCACTGTAGTATGGATCCAAATCCTCCAGGGGTTCCCCAATGAGCTCTGCTGGAATGTCCCCATAAAGAGATGGCAGCTTTTTGCAGATTTGCAGATCAAGTTGGGGAGTAAGTTGTTCTTCTTCAACTCCTTGGTGCTTATTCTTCTCTTTTTCTTTGTCTGGCTGCTTTTTTTTCTCAGCAATTCTTTGCTCAATTGCTGCCAAGGACTCAGGGGTGAAAAGTCGAAAGCCATTAGTTTCTGACCAAGACCAGGGATCCATTTTTCCTTCTGAATGTTTGTTTCCAGTGCTAGAGGCAATTTAAGTAAAAAGATGTTAACAATTAGAAAATAACAGAAAAAATACACACCTTTAAACTACTATCTATTAGATAAATGATTTCTGACTTCTGTGAAACCCCACATCAAAAGAGAATAGAATAGAGTAGAACAGGAATAGCCCATTTCAGCTGGAAGGGACCCACAACAACCCTCCAGTGCAACTGCCTGAGCAATTCAGGGCTGACCAAGTTAAAGCTGTTCCTAAGGGCACTGTCCAAGTGTCTCTTGAGCACTGACAGGCTTGGGCAAGGACCACTCCTCTGGGGAGCCTGTTCCAGTGTTCAACCATCCTCTTGGTAAAGAAATGCATCCTGATGTCTCACCTACACCCACCCCCAGTGGAGCTTTGAACCATTCCCACACGTGCTGTCACTGGAGAGCAGGGAGAGAAGCTCAGCACCTCCCTCTCCACTTCCCCTCCTCAGGAAGCTGTAGAGTGTTGAGGTCACCCCTTGGCCTCCTCTCCTCCAAACCAGACAAGCTCAAAGCCCTCAGCCCCTCCTCACAGGACATTCCTTCCAGCCCTGGGCTCTGGACCTTCAGACTCATCAGATCCTTCCTCTGCACTAAGCAAGGCCAACACTTAATTTGGCTCAAGTTTTTTTTGCAGTTGCATTTTGAGAACATTCAAGGGGAACTTTATACAGTTGCAAATGGCTGTAACTCTTCAGTTACTAATGCCTGAATTTACCATAGTTTTGATGACTTGTCCTCTATGACTCACATCAAAACTGATTACTCCCATCTAATAAACACTTTGGGTTACCAAAAAGTTTTTGAAAGACTCTGTACCTTTGATTGCTGAGGTTGAGCTGTGGTACTTCTGCTTTGTGAACTCACATGTGGGCCATGTCAGAGAATCAATACCCTCTTGTAACTACAGCTCTCTTATCTGTTACTTTGCCAAACCACACAGAGCCATTTCCAATCGAAAGCTCAAAAGATAAAGTGAAAATCAAGATGATTTTTTTAAAAAAAAAAAAAAACCCTTTTAATAATTCTAAGAAGATCAAATGGATCTTCAGAGCAATTTTAAGGACAACAGTTTGCTTCAAAGTAATTTTAAGGAGCTTTTAGTGGACTACATTGACTGTAACAAATGAAGCAAGGAAAATTATTTTTAGCAAACAGAAACATTGTTTTAGTATTAAGGATTTGGGAGCTGAAATTTTGAAAAAAAACACCAAAGACTGAATCTGACAAAAGCAGTGATCAAGAGCAAAACAACCTTACACATTCTCTTCAGCAAGAGTGACCAGATGCAGATACAATGCTAGAGTCCAGATCTGCTATTTCCAGTACAGGACATGAAAGAAATTCCCATTTAAATTCAATTAAGAATTGAAAATGCTGCAACAGTTCTTGATATCTCTGGTCCCGGAGCAGACAGTGGTCCATCAGTAACAGATACAAATGCGCTGAGGGGACCTTCAGGTACTAAAGTACCACTCCCAGTAGGGTCAGGGATGCAGAAACACCTCTTCAAATTCAACTTCTTCTTTTAAATGAAAGTGGAAATTATTTATTTCTCTCCTCTTGAGAGGCAGTGAACTCAGTGTACAGAGCTAGCCCTGCTTTCAGGTTAGTCTAACTGGCTTAAGGTTGACTTTGGGGACTGCAAAAATGACATGGCAGCTTTTCAAGTCAAAACCCGAGAAATTCCACAGAGACTGATGAAATTTGCTGAACAAATGCCGTGCAAAGCAATAGAAAGGGGTGAACAACAACTCATTAAATGAAGCAGACACTGGGCACTACTTAAGTACAATTTGCTATTAAAATTTACTAAGATAAAAGCTGGGGTTTAGGACAATTTTTTAGAAGAGCAAAGTAATGCCAAAAAATGAATCTATTAATAGAATATTTCAGAGATACAATTTACAAGATGCTTCCTGGGGTAATGACTTATCACTAGAGATGATAACTAACAGATTTAGACTTTTGCATTGAAAACCAAAGTACAAACTCAAGCCTTATACTCAGCTCCTTGATTTGGTTCCATTTTATGCAAATTTCAGAACTCCTTTCAGCTCCCTAAAAGCACGTAGAGTTCCTTTAAAGTTTGGCAAGGTAACAGCAATCAAACTATTGACCATTAGATCTTCAACAGTCCATAAAAGTGGAACTCAAACTCATAGAACTGCACAGGAAAACACAATCAAAGTCTGTAAGGGGCATTTTGAGGAGTTTCTCAAGATAGGAAAACTAGGAGGAACATAAACACAAAAATGTCCTTGTTTGTGTTTCAATCTAGTTTTAGCACACATTATAACCATTTCTAAGTCTCAAACTACTCCATTCCCTTGTCAAGAGCCACCCACCCAATATTTCCTGTGAGCACCCGGATCTGAAAAAAATAAACAGCAAAGTAACTGCTTAGTTTGGCTTTAGGATGCTTTTAGGATGCATTCTTCCACATGGGAATAAAAATGGGTTTGTCCCTTCATCTGGGACAAAGCAGCTCAGAGCAACACCTTGGGAAACAGCACAGGAATTCTCTCTCTTCTGTGCTGTACAATACCTTCCCAGAAGCTGCTGCTGTCACCTACTCAGTTTCCATAAGGAGTAAATACTTCTGCTGTCTGATCACAATTTTCTTTCTTTCAGTCTCAATAATTATCAGCAGATCTAAGAGATTTTAGTCCTTTATAAATCAAACTTGGACATTTTAGAGGACTACTGCTGTTTCTAAAATTCATGTCCATTTCTTCCACCTAACACTTTGTCCCCCATTCTCCACTTCCCACTCGTCCCCCTCAGCCAAAGAAAACCTTTTGGTTTGGATTGTTTGGATAAATATCTACCACTGGCTTGTTTTGGGGGTTCTTTTGTGGGGGGGTATTGTTTGATTTTTTGTTTTTTAAACAAATGTAATGTACAAAGTTACTCATAATACCAAAACAATAATATACAATATAACATAATCAATCATTACTTCCAAAATCAGAAATGTATGCAGCAGGCTGGACTGTGCATTACTTAAATATCTTGAAAAAAATCACTAACCACCCACCAGTATTTCTGGGAGAAAGACATTCCAGAGTTGTGTAGGTGAAGAAAATTCACTATGTCAGCCTGAGTTTATCTAAGATTAAGCAGTGCTACAGCCAGTTTGAGGAATACCATGCATAAGCTGAGACAACTAAACAAGACAAAAAGTAGACAGTAATTAATATTAGAAATATATCAATGTTTAGTAAAATGTTTTCCTGACATATGGATGTTATAGGAATGGCTACATATTTACCCCAATAGAGTGATTCTACATTAAAGGCATATCTTCTTATGCAGATGCTCCCTGTACCTCAAATAAAACCACACCTAAGACTTAAAAACATGTGTGTACATATTTATATATATAGAGACACACACTTGTATAAATACATCCCTCAATATTTTGATCAAATATACTGTATTATCTAAATTAAGAAAACAAGTACTTGAGATTTCTCACAGTATAAAAATATTTAGCAAAACCAAAATACTTACAACCTCCCATTCAAAATAAAAACCCTTCACACTGCTTTCTGAAGCTGATGTTGGCTGGTTTTATCTCCAAAGAGACAGAAAGTCTTTCTTTTCTCACCTTAACCTTTCCATTCCCAAGAGCATCCTTGATCCCTGGCAGCTCCCACGCAGGTTTCTATGTACTGGGATGCCTGGGGGAGGGATGGAGAGAGGAGCATGGCTGCATTTCTGACAACAGTAAATGAAATTTTCTGATCTCACTGATAACACTGTACTAAATGGAAAAGTGCTTGGGTGATTCTTTTGAAGAATAGTCACCAAAAGAATCATCCATTATTTTCTTTCTGCTGAAATTATAGTTACATTTACTAAAAGCAAAGAGGGATTTTAATTTAATTGGAAACACATGTGTAAAATGCAAAAAGCAAAAGGATTCCTGTTTTTCTTTATATTCTACTGTTTGAACTAGCTGAACTTCATATGTTCACACTCCATGTGTTCATTATACCTTTTAGAAACAAAATCTGGAAGTCAAATGTACTATCTCTTCTATACAAGATCAGAGTCCAAAATACATTCAGTAGCACAGTATAAAACCCACAACATTTCTCCTCAGATCTGAAATTGCTTGTATCTCTTTAAATAAATGTATAAAACCTTATGGCAACAGCTGTTGCACAGTAGCACAAACACATTAATAGCAAGCCCTGATGGTTATTTCTCTTAGTTACTCTTAATTACAATTATTTCTGTTACTTACATCAACAGAATCCATTACTCTCTAAATTTTTTTTCTTCTTTATTGAGTAGGATATTAATCTTTCCTCATGATAAGGGAGTTACTCTGGGTTTTGCTGGAAGAATTCTGCTGAAGGATCTATGCTGTCCTTAAAAGCCAGGCCGCCCTAATGCAGACAAACAGGCAAACAGTGACCAAACACTTTGCTCAATAGGTACCATCAGCGAAGGAAGCAACTGAAAGTGGCTTTCAAAGAAATAAAACCCCAAGTGTTCTGTGGGGTAAGCAAGAACAAAACATTTTAACTTAGAGTGTAAGTTATTTTTCCAGAAAGCAAGAGAATGTTCTTGAGATCAGTTCAATTAAGAGAGTAGAATTTTAAAGATGACTGAAGCATCACTATAATGGCACTGTAACTGCCATGGTCAGAAGCACCCACATTTCTAATGCTGTATCACCTAATACCACTAAAAGGAAAAAGATCCCTACCTGCACTTATTTATTCTGCTGATCTTCTCCATCCATCTGTCCCTGTGAAAAATGGGGCTCAGGGAGTCAAGACAGATTCCAACAGAGCCTTCTTTGCATATTCTGATATCTCCAATCTGAAAAGAGAGAGCACAGAGAACAAGATCTTTATCTGCAGCACTTTAGGACTTGCAGCTAACAGCAAAACATTTAGACAGGTAACTTTTCTTGTGCTCCCATGGAAAATCTCCTATTAGGCAGGCAGTTTCTGAAAGAGTTGGGAGGAGGCAGAAAACCGGCCTCATAATAACAACATTGTTTTCTTCCCACTTTCATTCATTATTCTTCAGAATATTAAAGGAAAAAAGGTTAAGTTTACCAATAAAATCATAACTTTTGCATATTTTAATTTGTCATGTAACCCTGCCATAACTCCAAACTTTAGTTGCTGCTTTAAATTAATGGCCAGTCTTCGCGAGCGAAGATCCGGGGAAGGTCTTTCCACCTTCCAGCCTGCGCATTGGATTTTTTAGGTGAGACACAGTGTGCGCGGAACTGAGCCCACCCTTTAATCCTAAGGTTCATCTGCCGGGGCCAAGCGAGCTTGGACAGTGGCAGCGAGGTCCTTAGGACGTAGGTGGGTTGCCTTTTTAAGGGCTAACGAGCCCCACGTACCCGGGAGTGGCCCTGACCGGGAATCGAACCCGGGTCTCCGCGGTGACAGCGCGGCGCCTTTCCATTAGACCACCAGGGGCTCCAATTACAGATCAGATAAAAGCAGACATTAAAGATATCAAGGCATTTGGCAGTTCATGCCCACTGCATGACCCTCTTATCCTCAGATTCTATCCAGCTGCCTCATCTGTCAGCTTCCCCCTACTGAGAAATGCTCTGTGGTATAATCCTGGGAATCTGTATCTCCTGTTCACTGGGAAAACAGACATGTCACAAATTCTGCTGTCTTAGAGGGAGAAAGGTTCACAAAGGTTTCATTTCCTATTTTTCCCATTTATGGGAATGAGACAGCTATTTCACTTCCTATCAAATATAGCATGATTTGAGACATCTGAAATTCAGATAATTGAAAAGCTCCTTCTCACTCCAAGATACATTTGTATTACTAAGACGCTATGTGTGAAATAGGCTAAAATTACATGCTGGACACAAGATCCCAGGTGGATACAAGAGGCAATGGAACATAAATTTCCCACAAATATATCAGTAACATCAACTGAATCATCTGTAAATCTAATCCTGAAATTTGCATACTGACCTATTCAATAGTCTATCCACCTACTATTAACTCAAGCACAGGAAGTTTGAGTAAAAAAGTGTTTTACAGAGAGAAAAACAAACACATTTATAAAAAATTCAATGGAAAAATAAAACTCATTACAGGCTACTCACTACTTACAGGCTAAAAACTTTTAGTAACTTTAGTCATAAGAGTTGAAAGGAAAATTATGAAGCCTGAGAAAAACATTTCATATTTTCAAGAAATAGATGTTGCAAAACAAAACCATACTATCCACAACTAGATGTCATCCACTGATGAAGAACTCTATTGAATTTCATATGAAATATATATATACATACATATATATATATATATGCAAAAATGTATCTTGAAGTGAGAAGGAGCTTTCCAATGATGTGAATTTCAGATGTCTCACTTGTATCAGGGTTCCATGGTCAGTGAGCTGTTGAGGGAAAGGGTCAAACAGATTGGAAAAGGAGGTAAATTGTGCTGGATTTATGAGGAACTGAAATAGCTGTCTCATTCCTATAAATGGGAAAAATAGGAAATGAAATCTTTGTGAACCCTTCTCCCTCTAAGACAGCGGAATTTGTGACATGTCTGTTTTCCCAGTGAACAGGAGACACAGATTCCCAGGATTATACCACAGAGCATTTCTCAGTAGGGGGAAGCTGACAGATGAGGCAGCTGGATAGAATCTGAGGATAAGAGGGTCATGCAGTGGGCATGAACTGCCAAATGCCTTGATATCTTTAATGCCTGCATTTATCTGATCTGTAATTTAAAACATCAACTAATGTCTAGAGTTAGGGCACCGATACAAAATACATTTAAATATGCAAAAATCTGTGGTTTTTTTCCACTCTTGACATCTGTATACTCTTAGTCATTAATCTGATGGTGGTGTGCTAATGCTACCAATCAAAAGTATTTGTCTTGTGCTCCAGCAATAAGGAGGAAAAAGAAGAGGGTTCTACTTTACAGTAAATGGAGGAGACAGATCCATGTGAAGAACATGGTGACTAAATTACCAGTAATTTCTAGAATAAAAGTATTTTAGTAATTTTTATAATGAACTTTATCTTTTTGATGTTGTTAAACAGCCTTTTTTTCCTTCAGTATTCTAAGGAATAATGAATGAAAGTGGGAAGAAAACAATGTTGTTATTATGAGGCCGGTTTTCTGCCTCCTCCCAACTCTTTCAGAAACTGCCTGCCTAATAGTAGATTTTTCATGGGAGCACAAGAAAAGTTACCTGTCTAAATGTTTTGCTGTTAGCTGCAAGTCCTAAAGTGCTGCAGATAAAGATCTTGTTCTCTGTGCTCTCTCTTTTCAGATTGGAGATATCAGAATATGCAAAGAAGGCTCTGTTGGAATCTGTCTTGACTCCCTGAGCCCCATTTTTCACAGGGACAGATGGATGGAGAAGATCAGCAGAATAAATAAGTGCAGGAAGAGAGCTTTTTCATTTCAGTGGTATTAGGTGATACAGCATTATAAATGTGGGTGCTTCTGACCATGGCAGTTACAGTGCCATTATAGTGATGCTTCAGTCATCTTTAAAATTCTGCTCTCTTAATTGAACTGATCTCAAGAACATTCTCTTACTTACTGGAAAAATAACTTACACTGCTAAGTTAAAATGTTTTGTTCTTGCTTACCCCACAGAACACTTAGGGTTTTATTTCTTTGAAAGCCACTTTCAGTTGCTTCCTTCACTGATGGTACCTATTGAGCAAAGTGTTTGGTCACTGTTTGCCTGTTTGTCTGCATTAAGGCGACCTGGCTTTTAAGGACAGCATAGATTCCTTCAGTAGAATTCTTCCAGCAAAACCCAGAGTAACTCCCTTATCATGAGGAAAGATTTATATCCTACTCAATAAAGAAGAAAAAAAATTTAGAGAGTAATGGATTCTGTTGATGCAAGTAACAGAAATAATTGTAATTAAGAGTAACTAAGAGAAATAACCATCAGCGTTTGCCATTAATGTGTTTGTGCTACTGTGCAACAGCTGTTGCCATAAGGTTTTATACATTTATTTAAATAGATACAAGCAATTTCAGATCTGAGGAGAAATGTTGTGGGTTTTATAGTGTGCTACTGAATGTATTTTGGACTCTGATCTCGTATAGAAGAGACAGTATATTTGACTTCCAGATTTTGTTTGTAAAAGGTATAATAAACATATGGAGTGTGGAACCAAGTGGAGACTACATTGCCCCAGTTACATTCTAATCCCAACAGAGAGGGAGAACATTGTGGTACTGAGACCATGCAGTGCCTGCCTGACAAGGGAGAATCAAGATGTTCTGCTGCTGAAGCCAACAGTGACATCGAACCCCCTCCTCAGATGCCAAGCCACAACCACCACCTCCTCCCATTACGTAGACCAATCAGAAATAAATGGTACCTATGACTGGAGCCACTCAAACTCCACCCAAACACAAACCAAGTCGTATAAAAGTAAGTTGGGGACAGGGGGAAAGTGGGAGAAGACCTCCACCGAAAGTGCTGGGACCCGTCGAGGGGTGGAGTCCATCTCCTCCCCCTGCAGAGGGACACCTTGGGTGAGAACTACACTCTACGTGCACTAAATGCTGCTTTTAGAACTAGGGCTTTTGCTTGTGCTTATCCCATAGCGTATTAGCAGATTGCTTCCTATCAGAGCTTGTACTTGCTTAATATCTGTATCAGTTGATTGCATTATCACTGACAACCCTTGAACCTCTTTAACCTGTCACAAATTCTATTAATGAGAAGTGTTATTCCATAAACTGGTAAAGGGAGTCCTTTCAGTTGCAGGGAGCAGAAAACACCCTGCCAGGACCTACTGAGAGGTCTTTGCTCTGTTGAGTCTCCCTAACAGAGGTGGTCGAGGTGCCCTCTGACCTTGTGCCTGTTGGTGAAGGGTCTCATTACGAGATGCTGATGGACTGTCGGACACCAGGGGCTCAACTTTCCTGGGGGCACCGAGAGGCAGAAATCTAAACTCCCACCTTCCTTTTCCCAGAAATACTGGTGGGTGATTGGTGTTTTTTTTCAGGATGATTAAATAGTATACAGTCCAGCCTGTTGCATACATTTCTGATTTTGGAAGTAATGAGTGATTATATTTGTATATTATTATCTTGATATTGTGAATAACTTTGTACATTACATTTGTTTAAAAACCAAACCAAAGCAAACCAAACAATACCCCAGAAATCTCCCCCCAAACAAGCCAGTGGTAGATATTTATCCAAACAATCCAAACCAAAAGGTTTTCTTTGGCTGGGGGGGACGAGTGGGAAGTGGAGAATGGGGGACAAAGTGTTAGGTGGAAAAAATGGACATGAATTTTAGAAACAGCAGTAGTCCTCTAAAATGTCCAAGTTTGATTTATAAAGGACTAAAATCTCTTAGATCTGCTGATAATTATTGAGACTGAAAGAAAGAAAATTGTGATCAGACAGCAGAAGTATTTACTCCTTATGAAAACTGAGTAGGTGACAGCAGTAGCTTCTGGGAAGGTATTGTACAGCACAGAAGAGAGAGAATTCCTGTCCTGTTTCCCAAGGTGTTGCTCTGAGTGCTTTCCTGGTTTTTCTTATTCCAGATGAGGAGATGAACACATCTTTATTCCCATGTGGAAGAATGCATCCTAAAAGCATCCTAAAACCAAACTAAGCAGTTACTTTGCTGTTTATTTTTTTCAGATCCAGGTGCTCACAGGAAATATTGGGTGGGTGGCTCTTGACAAGGGAATGGATAGAAATAGTTTGGGACTCAGAAGTGGTTATAATATGTGCTAAAACTAGATTGAAACACAAATAAGTAACATTAATAACACATATTTTTATGTTTAAGTTCCTACTTGAGAAACTCCTCAAAATGCCCCTTACAGACTTTGATTGTGTTTTCCTGTGCAGTTCTATGAGTTTAAGTTCCACTTTTATGGATTGTTGGATATCTAATGGTCAGTAGTTTGATTGCTGTTACCTTGCCACACTTTAAAGGAACTCTACATGCTTTTAGGGAGCTGAAAGGAGTTCTGAAATTTGCATAAATGGAACCATATCAAGGAGCTGAGTATAAGGTTTGAGTTTGTACTTTGTTTTTCAATCCAAAAGTCTAAATCTGTTAGTTATCATCTCTAGTGATAAGTCATTACCCCAGGAAGCATCTTGTAAATTGTGTCTCTGAAACATTGTATTAATAGAAAGGTTTTTGGCATTACTTTGCTCTTCTAGAAAATTGTCCTAAACCCCAGCTTTTATCTTGGCAAATTTTAATAGCAAATTGTACTTAAGTAGTGCCCCGTGTCTGCTTCATTTAATGAGTTGTTGTTCACCCCTTTCTATTGCTTTGCACAGCATTTGTTCAGCAAATTTCATCAGTGTCTGTGGAATCCCTCAGGTATTGACTTGAAAAGCTGCTGTGTCATTTTTGCTGTACCCAAAGTCAGCCTTAAGCCAGTTAGACTAACCTCAAAGCAGGAAGCTCTGTGCACTGTGTTCACTTCCTCTCAAGAGGAGAGAAATAAGTAATTTCCACTTTCATTTTAAAGCAGAAGTTGAATTTGAAGATGTGTTTTTGTATCCCTGACCCTACTGACAGTGGTACTTTAGTACCTGAAGGTCCCCTCAGCGCATTTGTGTCTGTTACTGATGGACCACTGTCTGCTCCGGGACCAGAGATATCAAGAGCTGTTTCAGCATTTTCAATTCTTAATTGAATTTCAATGGGAATTTCTTTCATATCCTGTATTGGAAATAGCAGATCTGGGCTCTGGCATTGTGTCTGCCTCAGCAACATCCTTAGGTAGTGTGTTTTTACATTTTCCAAGTCTGTTCTCCCAGGTTCTAGAAGAAATCGTGTTCAGTTGTCCTTCAGCTGCTTCTGGGAATGCTGGTTCTGTGTCTTCCCTCCCAGAATCAGTAACTGGGAAGACTTTTCTGTCTAATGCAAAGACTGAAATTCTTTCTAAGGGTTACACTTTACCTCAGTGTCTTGATCTTAAAAATTCAGCTGGTTCAGCAGCCGATGACGAGGTGGCTGAGTTCAGCTGAGCTTCAGGAATTCTGAGGAGTCACTCTGTCTTTTTGAAATGACTTAGTCATCTGTATCACAAGGATTTTTTTCAGTCACATATTCTTAGCTTCCTCTTTCCTAACCCAAATTACAGCCTGTAAATACTTGGTAGTGGTTGAAAAGCCAAAAAGTCTGTTGTTCTCTATGAGCACCAGAATGTGGCCGGTACAGGTCTGTTGAAGAAATCCTCTCACATTATCCATGAATGCTTGTCCAGTTATGACTTCTGGTCACCGTTGCAGAAGGGAATGTGTAAGGTTTTTGCTTTTGATGACTGCTTTTGTCAGATTCAGTCATCACTTTTTTCAAAAATTCTGCTCCCAAATCCTTAATCCTAAAACACTGTTTGTATTTGCTAAAACAGTTTTCCTTGTTTGATTTATTACAGTCCATGTAGTTCTCTGAATGCTCAGTCTCTCTGTTATCCATAAAATTTCTTTGAAGGTCAATTTGATCTTCTTAGAATTATTAAAAGTAAAAAAAAAAAAAGGAAGAGCATCTTGATTTGCACTTGATATTTAGAGCTTTTGATTGCAAAATGGGTCTGTGTGGTTTGGCAAATTACCAGTTCTTTGGTTATATGCTTCCCTTTTGTTACCGTGGTAAATTCTAATCTCTGAGTTGTGGTTCTTGATCAGATCTGAATTTGCTTGTAAATTTCCAGAGGTGGAAAAGAAAAACCACCCAAGTCCCATAAACCCAAAAAAAGTCATTGCACAACCCTTATTGTTTGCGTATTCATTTAAAGAAATATTTTGGCATCCAAAGAAGAGAGCTGTAATTACAAGAGGATATTGATTCTCTAATATATATGGTCCATAAGTGACTTCAAAAAACAGAAGCAGCACAGCTGGACCTGAGCAATCAAAAATGCAGAATGTTTGAAAGAATCAGGTGTTGATCTTTGTTGGGTTGGTTTTACATTACTCTTTCTTTTACATGAATGAGCTTCGAGCTGGTTTTGCCTTCTATCCCGGGTGCATCAAACACAGCAAATGCAGGGGTGGCCTCACTGGGTGCAGTTCTGGGCCCCAGGATTTAGGAAAGATGTGAAGGTCCTTGAATGCACCCATAGGAGGGCAAAAAATCTGGTGGAAGGGCTGGAAGGAATGTCCTGTGAGGAGGGGCTGAGGGCTTTGAGCTTGTCTGGTTTGGAGAAGAGGAGGCCAAGGGGTGACCTCAATACTCTCTACAGCTTCCTGAGGAGGGGAAGTGGAGAGGGAGGTGCTGAGCTTCTCTCCCTGCTCTCCAGTGACAGCACGTGTGGGAATGGTTCAAAGCTGCACTGGGGGTAGGTGTAGGTGAGACATCAGGAAGCATTTCTTTACCAAGAGGATGGTAGAACACTGGAACAGGCTCCCCAGAGGAGTGGTCCTTGCCCAAGCCTGTCAGTGCTCAAGAGACACTTGGACAGTGCCCTTAGGAACAGCTTTAACTTGGTCAGCCCTGAATTGCTCAGGCAGTTGCACTGGAGGGTTGTTGTGGATCCCTTCCAGCTGAAATGGGCTATTCCTGTTCTACTCTATTCTATTCTCTTTTGATGTGGGGTTTCACAGAAGTCAGAAATCGTTTATCTAATAGATAGTAGTTTAAAGGTGTGTATTTTTTCTGTTATTTTCTAATTGTTAACATCTTTTTACTTAAATTGCCTCTAGCACTGGAAACAAACATTCAGAAGGAAAAATGGATCCCTGGTCTTGGTCAGAAACTAATGGCTTTCGACTTTTCACCCCTGAGTCCTTGGCAGCAATTGAGCAAAGAATTGCTGAGAAAAAAAAGCAGCCAGACAAAGAAAAAGAGAAGAATAAGCACCAAGGAGTTGGAAAAGAACAACTTACTTCCCAGCTTGATCTGCAAATCTGCAAAAAGCTGCCATCTCTTTATGGGGACATTCCAGCAGAGCTCATTGGGGAACCCCTGGAGGATTTGGATCCATACTACAGTGATCATAAGGTTAAAACTTCCCAAAGCATTTCTTTGATTTAACTTTGTCTGCTGAACAAGATAGTAAAAGCTCTAGTTGGGAGATGCTGGGTTTTGATGGTTCTCTAGACAGGGCTTTCAGTGTTACTGACATCTTTTGGGGCAGGAGTGCTAAGGTGTGCTCTGCTTTATGCCATGAAGATGCATCTTCAGTTCCAGTCAGCAGTCAGATTTAATTATGAGAACATACTACACATGATTGATACACTTCTACAGGAAATATATTCTAGGATAAGGGATGCTTTGTTTTCCAGAGCAATCCCTGTGATGCCTGTGAGGCTGAACTGCCTGTGCTGTAAACAGTGCCTGTCCCAGAGTAGATCATGCTGGAATTGCAAATGCTTTCTCTGAATTCTCTGAATTTCTCTGAATACCAATTAGGGGAGGCATTTGGAGATATTTCCAGCACTCTGTATCGCAAACCCATGTATTTGCATTGTTGTAAATTAATTTTCTGTTAGTTTATGTCTGGTTGGCTTTGTTTATTGTACCATATTTATATTGCATATCCCCCATGTGGGTGCAAAGGATTGGTGTTGTTGCCTCCAGGAGTGTCTACAGTGGATGCTCTAGGAATCTCTCTTCAATTAAATGTCTGCTGTATAATTGCTTACTGTTGAGGGGGACTTGACCTGAAGAGCAGGAGGTTCCGTGCAGTGCTGTGCTCTTGTCTTTATGATGTGCCCAGCAAGGCATTGGAATATAATAATTGAATCAGAGAACATGCAGAAGACTTTGTTCTTCCAGAGATTTGTTTTCTCCAAGTAATCAAAGTAATATTGGATAAAGAGAAACTAAAGCTGATTCAGTTGAAGACATTTTTATTAGGAAACTGTTTTTCATTCAAGATATTTCATTTTTATATGTAACAAAAGTACAGAGCTGGGTGGAATTTGAGGTAGCTTAGAGGGAAATTACAGTGTTGCTTGGTTATTTAGGGCTGGGAATGCTGGTTCTGTGTCTTCCCTCCCAGAATCAGTAACTGGGAAGACTTTTCTGTCTAATGCAAAGACTGAAATTCTTTCTAAGGGTTACACTTTACCTCAGTGTCTTGACTTAAAAATTCAGCTGGTTCGGCAGCCAATGACGAGGTGGCTGAGTTCAGCTGAGCTTCAGGAATTCTGAGGAGTCACTCTGTCTTTTTGAAATGACTTAGTCATCTGTATCACAAGGATTTTTTTCAATCACATATTCTTAGCTTCCTCTTTCCAAACCCAAATTACAGCCTGTAAATACTTGGTAGTGGTTGAAAAGCCAAAAAGTCTGTTGTTCTCTATGAGCACCAGAATGTGGCTGGTACAGGTCTGTTGAAGAAATCCTCTCACATTGTCCATGAATGCTTGTCCAGTTATGACTCCTGGTCACTGTTGCAGAAATGAATGTGTAAGGTTTTTTGCTTTTGATGACTGCTTTTGTCAGATTCAGTCATCACTTTTTTCAAAAATTCTGCTCTCAAACCTTAATCCTAAAACAATGTTAATATTTGCTAAAACAGTTTTCCTTGCTTGATTTATTACAGTCCATGTAGTTCCCTAAAAGCTCAGTCTCTCTGTTAGCCATAAAATTTCTTTGAAGGTCAATTTGATCTTCTTAGAATTATTAAAAGTAAAAAAAAAGGAAGAGCATCTTGATTTGCACTTGATATTTAGAGCTTTTGATTGCAAAATGGGTCTGTGTGGTTTGGCAAAGTACCAGTTCTTTGGTTATATGCTTCCCTTTTGTTACCGTGGTAAATTCTAATCCCTGAGTTGTGGTTCTTGATCAGATCTGAATTTGCTTGTAAATTTCCAGAGATGGAAAAGAAAAACCACCCAAGTCCCATAAACCCAAAAAAAGTCATTGCACAACCCTTATTGTTTGCGTATTCATTTAAAGAAATATTTTGGCATCCAAAGAAGAGAGCTGTAATTACAAGAGGATATTCTCTAATATGTATGGTCCGTAAGTGACTTCAAAAAACAGGACCAGCACAGCTGGACCTGAGCAATCAAAAGTGCAGAGTGTTTGAAAGAATCAGGTGTTGATCTTTGTTGGGTTGGTTTTACATTACTCTTTCTTTTACATGAATGAGCTTCGAGCTGGTTTTGCCTTCTATCCCGGGTGCATCAAACACAGCAAATGCAGGGGTGGCCTCACTGGGTGCAGTTCTGGGCCCCAGGATTTAGGAAAGATGTGAAGGTCCTTGAATGCACCCAGAGAAGGGCAAAAAATCTGGTGGAAGGGCTGGAAGGAATGTCCTGTGTGGAGGGGCTGAGGGCTTTGAGCTTGTCTGGTTTGGAGAAGAGGAGGCCAGGGGGTGACCTCAATACTCTCTACAGCTTCCTGAGGAGGGGAAGTGGAGAGGGAGGTGCTGAGCTTCTCTCCTGCTCTCCAGTGACAGCACGTGTGGGAATGGTTCAAAGCTGCACTGGGGGTAGGTGTAGGTGAGACATCAGGAAGCATTTCTTTACCAAGAGGATGGTTGAACACTGGAACAGGCTCCCCAGAGGAGTGGTCCTTGCCCAAGCCTGTCAGTGCTCAAGAGACACTTGGACAGTGCCCTTAGGAACAGCTTTAACTTGGTCAGCCCTGAATTGCTCAGGCAGTTGCACTGGAGGGTTGTTGTGGGTCCCTTCCAGCTGAAATGGGCTATTCCTGTTCTACTCTATTCTATTCTCTTTTGATGTGGGGTTTCACAGAAGTCAGAAATGATTTATCGAATTGGTAGTAGTTTAAAGGTGTGTATTTTTTCTGTTATTTTCTAATTGTTAACAGCTTTTTTTGCTTAAATTGCCTCTAGCACTGGAAACAAACATTCAGAAGGAAAAATGGATCCCTGGTCTTGGTCAGAAACTAATGGCTTTCGACTTTTTACCCCTGAGTCCTTGGCAGCAATTGAGCAAAGAATTGCTGAGAAAAAAAAGCAGCCAGACAAAGAAAAAGAGAAGAATAAGCACCAAGGAGTTGGAAAAGAACAACTTACTTCCCAGCTTGATCTGCAAATCTGCAAAAAGCTGCCATCTCTTTATGGGGACATTCCAGCAGAGCTCATTGGGGAACCCCTGGAGGATTTGGATCCATACTACAGTGATCATAAGGTTAAAACTTCCCAAAGCATTTCTTTGATTTAACTTTGTCTGCTGAACAAGATAGTAAAAGCTCTAGTTGGGAGATGCTGGGTTTTGATTGTTCTCTAGACAGGGCTTTCAGTGTTACTGACATCTTTTGGGGCAGGAGTGCTAAGGTGTGCTCTGCTTTATGCCATGAAGATGCATCTTCAGTTCCAGTCAGTTGTCAGATTTAATTATGAGAACATACCACACATGATTGATACACTTCTACAGGAAATATATTCTAGGATAAGGAATGCTTTGTTTTCCAGAGCAATCCCTGTGATGCCTGTGAGGCTGAACTGCCTGTGCTGTAAACAGTGCCTGTCCCAGAGTAGATCATGCTGGAATTGCAGATGCTTTCTCT
>NW_026087574.1:0-48464 GCF_022539395.1 Myiozetetes cayanensis
CCCTGCCCAGGGTGTCCAGCACAGACACAGCCCAGACCCTGCTCTGCTGCTCCTTCTGCTCTGTCCCTGCAGTCCTGGTTGTGAGAGGGACACTGCTGTGCCCCCTTCTGCCCTCACACACTTGAGCTCACTGGCTTTGCCTTCAACAGGGCATTTTCCTGAGCTTGTTCTTGAGAGCCAGAGAAGACAGCAGTTCCTTCCAGCCCCAGGGCTTGTTGCCTCCTCCCCCACCCTACAGAGCTGTGAGCTCTCCTACTCCTCTCCTGCATTCCCCATTCCACACCCCACATCACACTGCTCCCCTGAGAGCCACCAGCATCCTGTGAGGCACCAGAGCCCCATTCCAGGGCATGGGGGGCAGGGCTTGGCTGTCCTGCTTGGCAGAGCCCATCAAGGGTTTTCACAGCCACATCCTACAGTCCATTTGTCACCTGGAACCAGTGACTCTGAGTTCCTGCTGCCCCAGCCCCAGGGATGGTGTTCCTGTCTGCTCATTCCTCCACACTCTCTTCTCAGTGGTGGCATCTTAATCAGACAAGCCCCTGGGAATAAATTACTTCTAAGTCTTCATTTCTTCTGTGGTTAATTAGACAGATCTCAGAAGCGTATTCCAAGTGAATATATTGTATTATTAAAACAATGAATAAAGACGTCTTTTTTTCTGTGGTCTGTTCACTTTTTTCCTATTTTTAAATTGATTTCAGCAATCCCAGTTGATATTGATCCCAAGCACCTCCTAATTCAGTCTGAATAGATACAAAAATCAAGACCCTTTGTGTCTGACAATCCATCAGACTTTACCCCTATCCCCACCCCAACCATTCCCTCATCCAACCCCTGGGATTCAAACCACCCTTGGGCAAATCTGAGCTTCCTCCACTAAAGGCTGGACCTGCAGGTTTCAGCTCCTTGGCACCAACTCCCACCTGCTTGGCTTGGAGAAAGTGCTGCACAGGACAGGGGGTTTCTGTGGATGGGTTTTGGTAGATGGGAGGCTGCAGGACTGGCTTCTGTTAGAATCTGCCAGAAGCTTCCCCTGTGCCATGGAGCCAATGCCAGCTGCTCCAGGACAGAGTTTCTGCCACTGGCCAAGGCTGAGCCACTTAGAAGTGACAGTAACACCTCTGAGATAACATATTTCAGAAGGGAGGAGAGTTGAACAGAAAAAATTCCAGCCTGGGAAGAGCAGAGTGAGAACATGGGATAACAACACAGACACCAAGGGCAGTGCAGAAGGAGGGGCAGGAGGGACCCCCCAGGAGCAGGGGAAGGACTCAGAGCTTAGGGCCCTGCAGCCCATGGGGGAGCATCGGGGTGCAGAGACCCCCCTGCAGCCCATGGAGGCTTCAACGCTGGAGCAGGGGGATTCAGGAAGGAGGCTGTGACCCCCTGGCAGGCCTAGGATGGAGCAGGTCCTAGCAGGGACCTGGGTCCCATGGAGAGGGAAGCCCAGGCTGGAGCAGTTTTATCCTGGGCAGGACTTGTGGCCCCTGTGGGGGACCCACGCCGGGTCAGCTCCTCCCTGAAGGACTGACCCCATGGAGGAGGGATCCACGGGACAGCAGGGTGGGAAGAGCTGCTGTCCGAGCGATGGACTCAAACAACACCTGACTGCAACCCCCTTCCCCGTCCCCCTGCGCTGCTGGGGGGGAGGAGGGAGAGCTGAGAAGGAAGGAGGGGGGGGGAAGGTGATTTTAAGACTCTTTTATTTCTCGCTCTTTGGTTTTTATCCTGTTAGGAATAAATTTAAGTACTATCCCTACTTTGAGTTGGTTTTGTCCATTAGTAATCAACTTTCTCCTGACCCTTATCTCTACTCAGGAATCCTCAGCTGGTTTCTTTCTCATCTCTGTGGAATTGCAGAGGGAGGGGGAGGTAGTGGCTTTTAGTGGATGTTTGAAATACAGCCAGGGTCAACCCACTACACCAACCCATGTGCTTGAGGCCCTTTTGTGATGTAACAGCCCATCCTCTCCATTCCGGAATAGCCCTTGGCAACCAAAGAACCAACATTACAGAATGTCAAAGTGCAGCCCCACCCATCTGCCATGGGACTCTTTGTGATGTCACGGCCTTTCCCCCAGGAAAGAAAGCCTGTAAGCTTCTGGTTTCAGGTGCAGTTGGTGGGCCACCCTGGGCACTCCATGGGCAGCAAGAGCTTTCTGTCCTGCCACCTTTTGTCTGGTAGGAATATTTTACAATATTCCGTTTTGGGAGTCTCACTGGCAAGTTCAGTGCAGTGCTCTGAAAAGCAAACAACAGCACTTCCATCCAGGAAAGAAAGCCCTTCCACAGGTGTCTCATGTGCAGTTATGGGGCCACTCTTGACACTGCATGGGCAGCAAGAGTGTTCTGTTCTGGCACCTTTTGTCTGGAAGGAATCTTTGTCTGTATTCAATGTTTGGAGGTGGACTGGCAATTACAGCGCAGGGCTCCTGCAGGCGAATGACTGCCCTTCCCCCAGGAAAGAAGGCCCTTATTCTCTCATGTGCAGTTGTTGGGCCACCCTGGGCACTGCATGGATTGCAAGAGCTTTCTGTCCTGGCACCTTTTGTCTGGCAGGAATCTTTGTCCGAATTCAAATCTGGCAGTAGGACTGACAATTTCAGTGCGGGGCTCCTGAAAGCGAATGAGAGCCCTGCCCTCCAGGAAAGAAACCCCTTACCCTCGATCTCTGTTCCTGTTCTTCGAATACAACCTGCAGGGCAGCTTTCTGCCATCTCTTCTCTTGGGAATTGTGAAGATAGACCTGCTCCCATGTTCAACACCTCAGGCAAAACTACCCTGTTAACACCTTTCCCGACCTTCCTCAACCTTTCCCAAAGCCGAGATGAAAGAACTGTTGTAATATTATTAATATAATAAATAAGGAGTCTGCATGGGCCAAGAGACACCAATATGGTGTGTAACAGAGTGCTTTACTGAGAGAGAACAAAGGCCTAATAGCAGTTTTGAATTGTAACACGTCCCAACAGGTAACCCTCTCAACCAATCCTGCCAAGGCTCTTCACTGCTCATGTGCACCAGAGTCCCGCAGAATTCGTTTCCCTGAATGCTCTGCTGGCACTCCTGAAACCCCAAACGCTGCATCTCCCCCTTTTTTTTTTACAACAAGATGCAGAACAGTGCAATCCTGAAACTTCTTAGGTTTTTTTTAACATAACATTTCCCATTTAAAACAGGAACTTCTAACATCTGCAACTGGCCAAGGCAGCCTGGACACACTGCCCTGGGGAAAGGGATGTGCCTGGAGAAGAACAAGGCAGCATTTCTGTGCCTGCACAGAGGAATCCATGGCACAGAGAACCCTCTTTCTTGGCCACTTGCAGATCCCAGCCTGGGATCCCTGCAGGGCCCTGAGCTGGAGGGGCTGCTCTGCAGAGGGAGGGGCTGTGGCACCCTGGGCTGAGCCTGCCCTGGCCATGCTGGTCAGGCTGGCAAGCAGAGCCAGCAGGATGGGGATCACTGCTGCTGAAGCCCTTTCCAACCTTTCAGAAGGCTCAGTAGCCATGGACAAGGCAGGGCAGGATTATGGGGTGTCTCCAGTGGCACAAAGGAATGAAGGGGCTGCTGGGACACTGCAGGGCCTCATGGAACCAAAGGATCCCTGGGACACTGCGTGATGAAAAAGGGAATAGAATCCAGAGGGGGATAATGTCATGGTTTCAGGAGGGTTTTTTCATGGTAGAAAAGTAAACCTGGGACACTGCAGAACTTATGGAATCAAGACTACACTGGGAATATCATGGAACCAGGGAACCCTGTGACACTCTGGGGCTTCCTGGAACCTAAAGGCCATTGTGACACTGCAGGGCCTCCTGGAGCCAAAGGAACCCAGGGACACTGTGGAATCTCATGGAATCAAAGGGGCTATTATGACCTGTGGGGCTCATGGAACCAAAGGGACCCTGTAACAGTGACAGGGGTGACATCAGACTGTGACCTGTCACTGCTGGGGTTTCACAGGGTGCCATCTTGGGCCCTGTGCTCTCCAACATCTCCATCAATGACTTGGACTCAGCACTGGAAGGGACACTGAGCAAGTTTGCAGGTGACCCAAAACTGGGAGGAGCTGCTGAGCCCCTGCAAGGCAGGAAGGCCCTGCTGAGACCTGGAGAGATGCCAGGGCTGGGAATCACCAACCATGGGAAGCTCCCCAGGGTGAAGGGCCGGATCCTGCCCTGGGATGGGGCAACCCCGGCTGGACGGACACACTGGGAATGAGAGGCTGGGAAGCAGTGCCGGGAAAGGGCCCTGGGGGTGCTGGTGGGTGCCAGTTGGCCCTGAGTCAGCAGTGCCCTGGCAACCAGGAGGGCCAAGCCTGTGCTGGGGGCATCAGGGAGGGGATTGTCCTGCTCTGCTCTGCCCTGGGGTGGCCTCACCTGCAAGATTGGGGCAGTTTGGGGGGACACAATGGAAGGGAGAGACTGAGCCATTGGAGAGTGTCCAAAGGATGGGGAAGGGCCCTGAAAAGTTCAGTTTCTAAATCAGTCACACTTTCAGAGACCTGTTCATGACCAGACAGCAAGATCAGAGCAGTAATTTATGGCTGGGCTGTGTAGGAGCCAGGAAGAGGCTGATGTGAATGTGTCACACACCCACAGCCTGAGGACTCTGGAGCCACCCAGGGACTGCTGGGGAGAGAGGGAGAACAAGATGTGAGTGGACCAGGGGCCGTGCTGAGATTATGAGAAATAAAAATACGGTCTTTTTATTACAAACAAAATTATAGGCATTTCGTGCAGTTGTAAGGTACTGAGGTACCAGGGCTCCTTTGCGGCCAGGATAAAGGGAAATATAAAGTTCATAAAAATTGAAACCTTTCTGGGCCATTTTGAAAATTTTGAACACTGGGGTTTTTCCTTTGGGCTAAAAACAAAGGAAGATCCACCATTTTTGACAGAGGACACCTCACAGTCAATCGGAAGGAGAGAAAAGACCCTTTTCTGAGAAAAGAAACCTTTTTAGGCAAAAATTAATTCATTGAACTGATCTGAAAAGGGGTGGAATTTTGTGAAACTATAAAATGCATGAAGTCTAATTCCAAGGGGTCTTTTCTCCCCGGAAATTCAGTGTGAGAGTAGACCCAGCACGCTGAATAAATTCTCTTTTTTTTTGTTTCATGAGTTGTTGCCGTCTCTTTAAATTCCAAGGAGAGATTTTTCCCACAAGATGTGGCAGCGCTTTCCTGGGACAAACATCCCCGTTCCAGTCCCTGCAGGCACAACAACCGAGGAGCAGCAGCACAGAAGTGCCCCCGGTGAGGGCGGGCAGCGCCCCCGGGACCCCTTTCCCTTCCCGCCTTGTCTGGGGAGGCTCCGGCGGGATTTGGGGGTCCCGAGGGGAAAACGCGGGGGGAGGGCTCAGCTGACTTCTCTGCCTTTCGTTCACGGCCAACAGGGCGCCGGGGGTTCCCGGGACGGCTGGGGGGGGTCATGAGGGATCCCCCAACCCCCCCGTGTGCCCCAAAACCCCCCAAAGTCCCCGAATGGCCCCAAAATCCGCCGCCTCCCCGAGGGGCCCTCAGCGCCGCCGCTTCCGCCCCCGCCGCCTCCCATTGGCGGTTTCGACCGCCCGTCAGTACTCGCAGCCAATCCCTGCTCGGGAACGGGCGGGGGGCGGTGCCTTCGAGCCGCGCCATTTTAGCGGCTTCTTGGAATAAAACTGCCGTCCTGCCCCGCGGCCCCTCTGAGCTCCCTCAGTGTCCCCTCAGTGCCCCCCGTGTGCCCTCTCTGGACCCCGAAGAGCCCCCCGAGCTCTGAATGCCACCTGTGTGCTCTCCTGGGCCCCCGCACCCCCTTCCAGCCCCACAGAGCCCTTGAACCACTCCGGGACTTCAGCTCCCGTCGTGCCCCGCGGCTCCGCAGAGCCAATCCCAGCCGCGCCTGCACTTCCCAGGATGCTCCGCGGCCGCCCAGCCCCGATCCAGGCGGGACTGCGGCCCCCAAAAGCCGCTCGGGGTCCCTGAGAGCCCCCCCAGACCCTACGGGGCCCTTGGCGTCAGGGCCCCCTGACGTTTTGCTGGGCACCCAGCGAGCTCCTGCCCCACGGAGCCTGATAATGCAAATTCGGGGACTACAGCTCCCGTCATGCCGCGCGCCATAGAGAGCCTATTCTGGATGCGCCTTCAACTCCCATCAGCCCCGCGCCCCACGGACCCCGTTATAGCCGGGTTTGCAGAGCCCCAAGTTCTCCCAAATGCTCCCCGGCCCCTGAGTTCCCCTCAAGAGCGCCATGAGAACCCCAGAGTGGCCCCTCGGACCCATAGGTGGCCTCTTAGACCCCGAAGTGCCCCGTTAGAGCCACTTTCGGGACTACAACTCCCGTCGTGCCCCGCGGCCCCTCAGAGCCCCCACAAACCCCCAATTCCCCCCAAGTGCCCCCAAATTCCCTCCCCGACCTCCAAGTGCCCCCCTGGACGCCCAAGTGTCCCCCAAATAACCCCTCGACCACAAACTGCCTCATAAGGGCCCATCCGGATCCCTAGGTACTCCCCCAGTGCCAACTCTTTATTTGTGTTTATTATTAACTCCCCGGGTGTCTAAAACATTTCTTGCACGGTTTTGCCTTGGGGGAGCTGACCCTCAGTGGTGGCAGTGGGGACTTGGCTCACAGCTGAGGACTGTCTGTTATCAAAGGTCAACCTTATGAATTTCAGATTGCTGCAAAAAAAAAGAAGAGAAACCCCTCTTTGCTGTGTGCAGCCAGTTCTGTGAGCAAAGCAGGACCAGGAGATTGAGGAGAGACACAATGGGTTTGTTAATGTGGAGCAAGGTTGTCCACGCTGTGTCAGACCTCAAGGGGAAGCTCCAACCAGTCCAAACCTCCTTAGGACAGACCCTGGATAAATATCAATCAGAGAACGATGCAATCAACTCTTCTCAAATGAGAAAAGTCATAAACTACACCCTGTAAAATAAGAATGCATATTTATTAGAACCTCTTTGAAGTATTTCTCTATGTTAAGAAAACTTCCTAATTAACTGCACTGGACTAGAGGAAAATCAGGGAAGAGCCGTGGTTTCTTAGCACTTGATTTATCTGAAGGAGCCCCACGGTCCCCACAGTGCACTTGGCGCTGAGTCCTTGAACCTCAGGTGAGGTTCTGCTCTGAGAGGAGATTGCACAAACCTTTCCAGGAGTCCAAGAGAAACTCAAAGTATCTCCAAATAGGTCCCACTGAGGGCTGTTCCCAATCCAGGCTCCTCAAGGACTCCTTGGAGGAGATCCCTGCAGGCCACAACTGCACAAACCTGTCACAGACTTTGTGTCAAAAGCAAACCCCAAAGTGCCCTTAAAAACTGAACAACTTCCAAGAATTAATGAGCCCCAGAGAGTGTCACAACTGACAGAGCCTCTCCAGGGACTAATTAGAGCAGGTAATTGCAGGGGATTGCACAAACCTCCTTTAGACTCAGTGTGGAAAGCAAAACACAAAGGACTTTGGAAAACCTGCTGTCCCTTGAAGCATCAACGAGCCCCACTGGGTGTCCCAACTGACAGAGTCTCTCAGGGGACTGATTAAAGCAGGTCATTGGAGGCCGTGGCTGAACAAACCTCTCAGAGACTCAGGGTCAAAAAAAGGACCTTAATAAACCCTGAGTGCCCTGAAGCATTAATGAGCCCTCTGAGGGTTGTCACTGTCTGGGGCTCTCAAGGGACTCGTTACAGCAGATAATTAGAGGCCAGGGTTGAAAAAACCTCTCAGAGGTGCAAAATCAGCAGCAAAACCCAAATTGCTCTGAAAATCCTGCAGTCCCTCGAAGCCTTAAGGAGCCCCCCGAGGGCCCCTCCTGACAAAGCGTCCCCAGGGACTCTGCAGCAGCTCCTTGGAGGCCCTGAGTGCAGGGAGGCAAAGGCTCTGGGCAGCAGCTCAGCTGCTGGGCACAGCCTGGCCCAGTTTGGGGAACTTTCCTTTCTTTTCAGGCTCCCTCCAGCTTTGGGAAATGCTGCCTGGGAGATTGGCACCACCTAAGAAGGGCTCTGGTAGGTTCCTGGAAGCAAAGCCGGCCTGCCCTGGGCTCCAGCCCAGATCTTTGGAGCAGGGAGACACCTGAGAGTTCAAAAGAGGAGGCTTCATCTTTGACAACATTTGGGAACAAGCAGGCATTGCTGGTATGTGGATAATCTGCATATGAATGGTTCCTTTGAGTTAAAGCATTCAAATTAAAAAAAAAAAAAAAAAGTTGGTATCTGAGTGATTTGTTTTGGTTTTAGATAAAAATATTTAATTTTTCTGTATATTTATATTATGAAGTTGGTAGATTAGAAAACATGGTGACTTTTCTCTCAGGCAAATATTTTTATCTTGAAAATTTTGAATGGCACCTCTTTGCGACAGAAAAAACTCACCGGAAAATGGCACAAACACTGTGGTAAAACATGAAAAGTATTAGGATGACATGTTTTTAAAATAATTAAGTATTTATTCTGTATGCCAAGTTACTCAAGCCTTACAGATCTTGGTCCTGGTCTCGCTCACGATCTCCTTCCTTCACACGCGGGAGGAGAGAAAGCCCTACATGAAGATCACGTCATGGACTGTGCTCTCATCTGCGTGCCCAGGGACAAGACATGAGAAAGTGGGATGGTGAACCTACTTCCAGGCTCAAAGCCCAAGTGAGAGAATTCAGACAAAGGAAGGCTAATAAAGAAGTCGTCTGTGTAGTTGATGCAGATGTCCTAGAAAGGAAACCACGATCCCCAAGACGCAAGAAGACTGAGGTCCATTTCTGTGATGACAAGAAGGCCTCTGATGAGGCAAAGCAAAGATCAGGCGGTGAATGCTCTGACCAGGACCAATAGAGGGGCCCTGCCTTCGGCCAGGAGAAGGAGAGGGATGAGAAGGATAAAAGGGTTAACTGGACTGTGTGGGTTCGATGGCCTGGCACATCGGATCCTCAGAGATACCGAACTTTAGCAGATACTGGTGCACAGTGTACCTTGATACCATGGGGGCATAAAAGCACAGAGCCTCTCTGGATTTCTGGAGGGACAGCAGGACGTCAAGAATTATCAGTGGTAGAGGCCGAAGTGAGTTTGACAGGAGACCAATGGGAAAAGCATCCCACTGGGATGGGCCCAGAGGCATCTTGCATGCTTGGATTGGATTACCTCATAAGAGGATACTTCAAAGACCCAAAGGGGTACCGATGGGCTTTTGGTGTAGCCACAGTGACTGCAGAGAAATCCAAACAATTATCTACCCTGCCTGGCCTCTCAGAAGATCCTTCTGTTGTGGGATTATTGCGAGTTTAAGACCAGCAAGTGCCGGCAGCCTCTACAGCGGTGCACGGACAACAGTACTGAACGAACCGAGATGCTGTGATCCCCATCCATAGGATTATTTGAAAGTTGGAGAGCCAAGGGGTGGTCAGTAAAACTCACTCACCCTTCAACAGCTCCATCTGGCCTGTACATAAATCTGATGGAGAATGGAGACTGACTGTGGACTATCGTGGCTTGAATGAAGTCACACTACCATTGAGTGCTGCTGTACCAGACATGTTGGAGCTCCAGTACGAGCTGGAGTCCAAGGCAGCGAGATGGTGCTGCCACTGACATTGCAAATGTGTTCTTCTCCATTCCCTTGGCAGCAGAGTGCAGGCTGCAGTTTTCTTTCACGTGGAGGGGTGTGCAGTACACCTGGAACCGACTGCCCCAGGGGTGGAAACACAGTCCCACCATCTGTCATGGATTGATCCAGGACACCCTAGAGAAGGGTGAGGCCCCAGAGCACATCCAGTACACTGACAACCTCACTGTATGGGGGGACACAGCAGAAGAAGTTTTCAACAAAGGAAAGGAAATCCTCCAGATTCTTCTCAAAGCCAGTTTTGCCATCAAGAAGAGTAAGGTCAAGGGACCTGCCAGAGAGATCCAGTTCCTGGGGGTGAAGTGGCAAGATGGACATTGCCAGATTCCAACAGAAGTTATCAACAGGACTGTAGCAATGGCTCCACCAATGAACAAGAAAGAGGCACAAGCTTGTCTGGGGGCCATAGGTTTTTGGAGGATGCACATCCCTGAGTACAGTCAAATTGTGAGACCTCTTTACTTCGTGACCCGTAAAAACAATAATTTCCAATGGAGTCTTGAACAGCAACAAGCTTTCAAGCAGATTAAGGAAGAGATTGCACACGCCGTGGCTCTTGGCCCAGTCAGGACAGGACCAGATGTAAAGAATGTACTTTGCAGCTGGAGATAAAGGTCCCTCCTGGAGCCTCTGGCAAAAGGTGCCTGGTGAGGCGCAAGTGTGACCACTTGTGTGTTGGAGCTGAAGCTACAGAGGATCTGAGGCCAATTACACCCCTATGGAGAAGGAGACTGCCCATGCAGTACCAATCGTAGGCCAGCAACTGCACACGAGAGAAAGAGAGTAAGGGCTTTCTTTCCTGGGGGAAAGGGCTGTCCTTCTCCTGCAGAAGCCCAGTGCTGAAATTCCCAGTCTGACTCCCCAAATTGAACACAGCTGAAGATTCCTACCAGACAAATGGTGCCAGGACAGAAGGGTCTTGCTGCCCATGGATGTCCCCCCACCTTCACCTAAGAGGCCAAGGCTACAAGCGGTCTTTCCTGGGGTAAAATGCTGTGCTTTGCTTTCCGGAGCCAAGCACAGAGAGAGCTGGTCCGACTCCCCAAATTGAACATGGACGAAGATTTCTCCCAGGAGAAAGGTGCCAGGACAGAAATCTCTTGCTTCCCACAGAGTGCCCAGGGTGTCCCACATAGTGCACCTGAAAGCCAAAGGTTACAGGCTTTTTTCCTGGGGGAAAGGCCGTGACATCACAAAGGGGCTATGGCAGATGGGTGAGGCTACACTTTGACATTCTGTGATGTTGGTTCTTTGGTTGCCAGGGGCTGTTCTGGAATGGAGAGGACAGGCCGTGACATCACAAAGGGGCCCATGGCACATGGGTGGAGCTTCACTTTGGGGTTGTGGGATGTTGGTTGTTTGGTTGCCAAGGGCTATTCTGGAATGGAGAGGATGGGCTGTGACATCACAAAAGGGCCTCAAGCACATGGGTTGGTGTAGTGGGTTGACCCTGGTTGGATTTCAAACACCCACTAAAAGCCACTACCTCCCCCTCCCTCTGCAACTCCACAGAGGAGAGAAAAAAAACAGCTGAGGATTCCTGAGTAGAGAAAATGGTCTGCAGAAAGTTGCTCACTAATGGGCAAAACAGACTCAAAGTAGGGATAGTACTTAAATTTATTCCTAACAGGAAAAAACCCAAAGAGTGAGAAATAAAACAGTCTTAAAAACACCTTCCCCACACCCCTCCTTCATTCTCACCTCTGCCTCTTCCCCCCCAGCAGTGCAGGGGGACGGGGAAGGGGGTTACAGTCAGGTGTTGTTTGAGTCCATCCCTCGGTCAGCAGCTCTTCCCATTGTGCTGTCCTGTGGGTTATTCTTTCCTGGGGTGCAGGGGGGTCTCTGCACCCCGATGCTCCTCCACAGTCTGCAGGGGGACACCTGTGTTACTTTGGTCTCCACCAGGGGCTACAGGGGGGCCACAGCTCTGAGTCTTTCCCCTGTTCCCATGGGGGTACCTCCCAAGGGAGACAGTCCTGGATGGAACTCCCAGCATGAATCCATCCCTCGGGCAGCAGCTCTTCCCACCCTGCTGTACCGTGGGTCCCTCCTCCATGGGGTCAGTCCTTCAGGGATGAGCTGAACTGGCATGGGTCCCCCACAGGGCCATGAGTCCTGCCCAGGAAAAACCTGCTCTAGCCTGGGCTTCCCTCTCCACAGGCTGCAGGTCCCTGCCAGGACCTGTTCCATCCTGGACCTGCCATGGGGTCACAGCCTCCTTCCTGCATCTACCTGCTCCAGCGTGGGCTCCTCCAAGGGTTGCAGGGGGGTCTCTGCACCCCGATGCTCCCCCATGGGCTGCAGGGGCCTCAGCTCTGAGTCCTTCCCCTGCTCCTGGGGGGTCCCTCCTGCCCCTCCTTCTGCACTCACCTTGGTGTCTGTGTTGTTATCCCATGTTCTCACTCTGCTCTTCCCAGGCTGGAATTTTTTCTGTGCAACTCTCCTCTCTTCTGAAATATTTTATCCTAGAGATGTTACTGTCACTCCTAAGTGGCTCAGCCTTGACCAATGGCAGGAACTCCGTCCTGGAGCAGCTGGAATGAGCTCCATGGCACAGGGAATACTTCTGGCAGATTCTAACAGAAGCCACCCTTGTAGCCCCTCGCACCCAAAACCCAGAAACAGAAACCCACTGTCTTGTGCAGCTCTTTCTCCAAACCAAGCAGGTGGGAGTTGGTGCCAAGGAGCTGAAACCTGCAGGTCCAGCCTTTAGTGGAGGAAGCTCAGATTTGCCCAAGGCTGCTTTGAGTCCCAGGGGTTGGATGAGGGAATGGTGGGGTGGGGATAGGGATAAAGTCTGATGGATTGTCAGACACAAAGGGTCTTGATTTTGTTATATATTCAGACTGAATTAGGAGGTGCTTGGGATCAATATCGACTGGGGATTGCTGATATCAGTGTAAACAGGAAAAAAGTGAGCAGGACACAAAAAAGACATCTTTATTTGTGGTTTTATTAATACAATATATTCACTTGGAATACACTTCGGAGATCTGCCTAATTAACCACAAAAGAATTGAAGACTTACAAGGAAATTATTCCCAGAGGCTTATCAGGTTAAGATGCCATCACTGAGAAGAGAGTGTGGAGAAATGAGCAGACAAGGACACCATCCCTGGGGCTGGGGAAGCAGGAGCTCAGGTGGCAAATGGACTGTGGGATGTTTCTGTGAGAACCCATAACAGGTGTGCTGGTTTCAGGGGGAGTCCAGTTAAATTTCTTCCCCGTGGCCAGTGCAGGGCTGTGTTTTGGATTTGTGCTGAACACAGGGTTGATAATCACAGAATGACAGAATATGCTGAGTTGGAAGGGACCCCAAAGTATCATCCAGTCCAATGCTTAGCCCTTGTGATGGTTTGGATTTGGCTATCTGCCAAATGCCCGAACTCACAGTAATAACCCCTTCTCCTTCCTTTCTTTTCTTAAGGCAAAAGAAAAAAAAAAAAAATAAAAATTGAAGAAACTAAAATCAAGCCAGTTATATAAAAATATATATTTTACTTATATTACAGTTATATAAAAATAAAATGCTATGTTCACAGTGAAGGGAATCAAAACACTGCCCAAAGGGAAAGGGAAAGGGAAAAAAAGAGACAAAAAGGGACAAAACCGGGATATATAGATACACACAACCAACCCCAAGAACTAGCAAAATAATTAGAAAAAACAAATCTTATCCCATCCCTCAGAAAAGCAAGATTGGCAGACACGGCCAGCACTGTCCAATCTCCCACATGGCAGACCAGCGGTCGCTGCAGGCTCAGCCTCCAGATAAGCGAGACCAACGCAGTGACCACTGCTCCTGAACCTCATGGGAAGAGAAGAGAGCGAAGGCCTCTCCTCCCTTCTTATTTATACCCTAGTTTATGTAAAAATCGTATGGAATACTGGTAACAGGGCCACTTCTTGGTTACAAACTGGTCACCAAGGAAGGCCTAGATTAAAACTACCACAGACCCTCAGAGGACCATCCCCAAGGTTCACACCATGAGCCAGAGAGGATCATCCAAACACTTCTTGAGCTCTGTCAGCCTTGGTGCTGTGCCCACTGCCCTGGGGAGCCTGTTCACTGCCCAACCACCCTCTCAGGGAAGAACCTTTTTCCAAGATCCAGCCTAACCCTGCCCTGACACAACTCCAGGCCATTCCCTCAGTCCCTCATTCCCTGGTCCCCCAGAGCAGAGCTCAGGCCTGCCCCTCCTCTGCCCCTGCCCAGGGAGTTGTGACTGCAGTGAGGTCTCCCCTCAGTCTCCTCCAGATGAACACACCATGTGCCCTCAGTGTCCTCACATGACTTCCAGTCCAGGCCCTTCCTCATCCTTGTGTACTCATTTGAACACTCTCCAATGGCTCAATCTCTCCTTCCATTGTGTCCCCCCAAACTGCCCCAATCTTGCAGGTGAGGCCGCCCCAGGGCAGAGCAGAGCGGGACAATCCCCTCCCTGATGCCCCCAGCACAGGCTTGGCCCTCCTGGCTGCCAGGGCACTGCTGACTCAGGGCCAACTGGCACCCACCAGCACCCCCAGGGCCCTTTCCCGGCACTGCTTCCCAGCCTCTCATTCCCAGTGTGTCCGTCCAGCCGGGGTTGCCCCATCCCAGGGCAGGATCCAGCCCTTCCCCCTGGGGAAGTTCTCAGGACTCCTCAAGAGCCGGGAGGTCACTTTGCTGTCCCGGGGGCTCCATGGGGACCTCCCAGGGCTCGTCCTGTGCAATCTCCTGGAATCAAAGGCTCTGTGGGGACACTGCAGGGCCATGTGGAGTCCAGGGGCCATTGGGACACTGGGGAAACTCATGGAATGAAGGGACCACTATTACACTGCTGAATGCCATGGAATCCAAGGGCCATTGTGACCCTGCAGGGCCTCCTGGAGCTGAAGGGACCATTGTGACACTGTCAAACCTGGCAGAATCAAGGGCCCAGGGAGACAATGCAGGTCCTCAATCAACCCAAGGTAACATGGAAAGCACAGAAACTCGTGGCATCAAGGGGTCACTGTGGTACTGTGGGAAATCATGGAATGAAGGGGCCATTGGGACACTGCAGGGCCTCATCAAAATCTTTCCTCTTTGTTGGCCAAGACCGTCTTTCCTTCCCCAAATATCCAATCCTTTTTGTCCCAGTTGCTGCTGATCTCCCCCAAACTTTCATGAGGATGGGCTCAGCTTTGTGATAACAGTGTGCAACCTCATGGAATCAAGGGGCTATTGTAACACTGAGGACACCTCATGGACTCAAGGGACCACTGTGACACTCCAGGGCATTCTGGAGCCAAAGGAACCCAGGGACACTGAGTAACCTCTGGGAATTGGGGTGTCATTGTGTCACTGCAGAACCTTATGGAATCAAGAAGGCCGCTTTCACACTTTAGGCTCTGATGGAAACAAAGGAACCCTGGGACACTGCAAATCCAGGAAGCATCATGACACTGAAGGCCCTGTGGGCCTCAGGACACTGTGGAAATTCATGAAATCCAGGGGCCAGTTTGGCATTCCAGGGACCTATGGAAAAATGGACAAATTGGAACCTCCTGGAATCAAAGGGGCCCTTGTGACAATACAGGGACTTCTGGATGCAAAGGAGCACCGTGAGCCTGTGGAAACTTGTGGGACGAAGAGGCCATTGTGGCACTGAGGAATCCCATGGAACCAGAAAGCCCTTGTGATGCTGTGGAACCTCATGGCACCAAGGGACATTGTGACACTGCGGGACTCATGGAACCAAAGGAATGCAGGGACACTGTGGAATCTCCTGGAACCAAGGGGCCACAGTGACACATAAGTGTCTCATGGAAACCATTGTGCCCTGAAGGTTTCTGGCCATCAGGCTGTAGCTGAGGGGCTTGGGCAGGGCCATGAGGAGGGGGTAGAACAAGGGCTGTGTCCAACTATGCCAGGAGGGCTGTGCTGGGCAAGGAGGAGGAGGCTGCAGCAAACAGTGGCACTGGGGAGGTGAGAGGAGCAGGGGGAAAGACCTTGTGCCTGCCCACGCTGGGCAGGAGCTGCCCCAGGATGGCAGCTCTGAAGCACTCCCAGCATGTCCCTGAAAACAGCAGGGCAAGACTGGATTTCCAGATCAGGCTGGGAATGCAAAGAGCAGGAGTGTCCTGGTGTCACTGCAGGAGAGTTCCAGCCCTGCAGCAAGGGCACAGAAGAAGTGACCCAGTCCACGCAGTGCCCTAAAAAGATCCCACAGCATCCTGTAGATGCTGTCAGGGAGGCCAGCTCTGCTTCACAAGTTCCCAGTGCCTGTCCCTGCCTGTGCTCAAAGGGCTCCCACCCCCAGGACTGTGCTCAGAGAGCACTCAGGCCTTCCAGCCAGAAAAGGACTTGTCTGGTTTGGCCTGTGCTCAGTCAATGCTTTGGGGAATGCTCTATTCTGGTGGAATGTTGCCCTTTCACCTTTTGCCAAGCTCCCTTCTTTTCTAAAGTTTAGCAGTAAAAGTGTGATATTTGACCTCCTGAAAGGTCAAACGTGGGTTGCATCTTTTCCACTGTGCTCCCTCAAGGTACATAAAGAACTGAAGTCCATTTTCAAATATCTAGAGGGTGGATATTTTTGATGCTTTTATATTTTTTAAATGAAATCCCCTTTGATGAACTCATACCTCAAACCTGGGGTCTTACAGTCACCATCCCTGGAAGTGTTCAGAAAACACTGAGCTGTGGCACTTGGGGACACGGTACAGTGGTGAAGATGCCAGTGTTGGGTTAATGGTTGCACTCCATGATCTCAGAGATCTTTTCAAACCTTAACAATTCTGTGATTCTGTGGTGACTTAACCACTTCCCTGGACATTCTGTTCCAATGCTTGATAACCCTCAGTCATCCCTTTGATGCTGCAGGCAAGGAAACTCATGGAATGAAGTGGCCATTGTGACCCTTCAGGACCTCGTGGAACCTTGTCTGTTGGGAAACACAAAGGGATGTGTGGGGGTGTTTCACTGACAACCAGGAGAATTTTGAGGAGGGACCTTTACACACCCAGATCTTGATGTGTCCACACATCTCTGCCTGGGTGTGGGTGTGAATTGACTGTGATGTGAATGTTGTTATTGTGAATCTCTAATTCAGTCACTGTTAATAATAATGGCCAGTCTTCGCGAGCGAAGATCCGGGGAAGGCCTTTACACCTTCCAGCCTGCGCATTGGATTTTTTAGGTGAGACACAGTGTGCGCGGAACTGAGCCCACCCTTTAATCCTAAGGTTCATCTGCCGGGGCCAAGCGAGCTTGGACGGTGGCAGCGAGGTCCTCAGGACGTAGATGTGTTGCCTTAAGAGTTAACGAGCTCCACCTGCCCGGGAGTGTCCCTGACTGGGAATCGAACCCGGGCCTTGGCGGTGACAGCGCCACACCCTTAACCACTAGACCACCAGGGGCTCCCATACAAATATTCTGTTGTCCAAGAAAAGTGTATACAATATCAACAAAAAATCATTATTAAGCCTTCAGCTTCCAAAAGCTGTAAAATTACCTAACTCACATCTCTTTCTACCACAAAAATCACTTCAAACTGACTGAACTATCAATAACAAAATTACAAGCTTTTTGTTAAAGCTAAAGAACAATTAGAAGAAGCAGCCAGACAAAAGCTGAAGACTGCCTACACCTCAACAACCAGAGACGACTTGGAAAGAGCAGCTTAAATTGACTTCTCACAGAAAACACTGGATTTCAAACTGTGTTAACAAATTGTAATAGTGACTTATCTATACATTTTTCTAGGTAAAAACACAGAAATGCAGACGTTTCTTACCAATATTATATCTTTGAATTCATTAACCTTTAGTGTTCAAAACAAAAAAGGGGGGAAAGAGAATATCCATGTGCATAAGCAGGTGCTGGATCAGAACAAGTATCATTTGAGTTTGTTAACTTCAAAAAGGTCTTTTTACTTTGGTTCCCTCTCGGAATTCCGTTGAGATCTCTCCAATGTTTTAATATGCATCCCTCAGGGGTTTTAGCATTTATTTCTTTTTTCATTTTAACTCCCATTATGAAGATAAAGGATTACATCTGTAGAATACTAACAATCACAACTCTTTTACTGCCAAATAATATCTACTCTTCAAATTCAAATACTACTTCTTGATCGAAAATTCCCAAAATTCACAAAACTCACAACTAACCTGTATTATCTCAAAAACTCACAAGATGTCACCCTCAGACCCCAAAATATTTGGCCTTCACACTAAACCTGTATTGACACACAAATCCACAAAATGTCACCATAAGACCACAAGATACACACGGTACAGCAAACCTCTGTGTATAAGAAAATACACTTTTTTGTATCTATTTAGACTGAATTCGGAGGTGCTTAAGATCAGTATCAACTGGGGATTGCTGATGTCAATGTAAAACCAGGAAAAAAGGAAACAAGTCACAAAAAAGACATCTTTTCTTATGGTTTTTTAATACAACATATTAACTTGGAATGCACTTCAGAGATCTGTCTAACTAACCACAGAAAAATTGAAGACTAAGAAGGAAATTATTCCCAGGGGCTTGTCTGGTTAAGATGCCATCACTGAGAAGAGAGTGTGGAGGAATGAGCAGACAAGGACACCATCCCTGGGGCTGAGGAAGTAGGAACTAAAAGTCACTGGTTCCAGGTAGCAAATGGACTGTGGCATGTTTCTGTGAGAGCCCATAATGGGTGTGCTGCTTTCAGGGGGAGTCCAGTTAAATTTCTTCCTCGTGGCCAGTGCAGAGCTGTGTTTTGGATTTGTGCTGAACACAGGGTTGATAATCACAGAGTCACAGAATATGCTGAGTTGGAAGGGACCCCCAAGCATCATCCAGTCCAACCCTTAGCCCTGCACAGGACCATCCCCAAGGCTCACACCATGAGCCTGAGAGGATCATCCAAAACATTCCTTGAGCTCTGTCAGCCTTGGTGCTGTGCCCACTGCCCTGGGGACCCTGTTCAGTGCCCACCCACCCTCTAGTTTTTCCAAGATACAGCCTAACCCTGCCCTGACACAACTCCAGGCCCTTCCCTCAGTAAAGTCTTTGGTCCCCACAGAGCAGAGCTCAGGGCCTGCCCCTCCTCTGCCCCTACCCAGGAAGTTGTGACTGCAGTGAGGTCTCCCCTCAGTCTCCTCTTCTCCTGCTGAACACACCAAGTGCCCTCAGTGTCCTTACACGGCTTCAAACCCAGACCCTTTTTCATTGCCCTCCTTTGGACACTCTCCAATGGCTCAATCTCTCCCTTCCATTGTGCCCCCCAAAACTGCCCCAATCTTGCAGCTGAGGCCGCCCCAGGGCAGAGCAGAGCGGGACAATCCCCTCCCTGATGCCCCCAGCACAGGCTTGGCCCTCCTGGCTGCCAGGGCACTGCTGACTCAGGGCCAACTGGCACCCACCAGCACCCCCAGGGACCTTTCCCAGCACTGCTTCCCAGCCTCACATTCCCAGGGTGTCCGTCCAGCCGGGGTTGCCCCATCCAAGGGCACAATCCGGCCCATCCCACTGGGGAACTTTCCATGGTTGGTGATTCCCAGCCCTAGGATCTGTCCAGGTCTCTCTGCAGGGCCTTCCTGCCTTCCAGGTGCTCAGCAGCTCCTCCCAGTTTTGGGTCACCTGCAAACTTGCTCAGTGTCCCTTCCAGTGCTGTGTCCAAGTCATTGATGGAGATGTTGGAGAGCACAGGGCCCAAGATGGAGCCCTGTGAAACCCCAGCAGTGACAGGTCACAGTCTGATGTCACCCCTGTCACTGTTACAGGGTCCCTTTGGTTCCATGAGCCCCATATGTCATAATAGCCCCTTTGATTCCATGAGATTCCAGAGTGTCCCTGGGTTCCTTTGGTTCCATGAGGCCCTGTAGTGTCACAATGGCCTTTAGGTTCCAGGAAGCCCCGCAGTGTCACAGGGTTCCCTGTTTCCATGATATTCCCAGTATCCCAATGGAGCCTTGATTCCATAAGGTTCTGCAGTGTCCCAGGTTTACTTTTCTACCATGAGAAAAATCTCCTGAAACCATGACATTATCCCCCTCTGGATTCTATTCCGTTTTTCATCACACAGTGTCCCAGGAATCCTTTGGTTCCTCGAGGCCCTGCAGTGTCCCAGCAGCCCCTTCATTCCTTTGTGCCACTGGAGACACCCCATAATCCTGTCCTGCCTTGTCCATGGCTACTGAGCCTTCTGAAAGGTTGAAAAGGGGTTCAGCAGCAGTGATCCCCATCCTGCTGGCTCTGCTTGCCAGTCTGTCCAGCATGGCCAGTGCAGGCTCAGCCCAGGGTGCCACAGCCCCTCCCTCTGCAGAGCAGCCCCTCCAGCTCAGGGCCCTGCAGGGATCCCAGACTGGGATCTGCAAGTGCCCAAGGCAGCCTGGACACACTGCCCTGGGCAAAGGGATGTGCCTGCAGAAGAGCAAGGCAGCATTTCTGTGCCTGCACAGAGGAATCCATGGCACAGAGAAAGCTCTTTCTGCAGCCCCCCTGGGGACAGGCTGCTCTGTCCCTGGGCCAGGACTCTGTGCTGGGCTGGGCAGAGGGGCTGGCACTGAGGGGCACAGTCAGGCTGTGCTGGGCATCTCCTGCAGATGACACCAGGGCTCCTGCAGTTGCCCTGAGCTCCATTTGCTGCTGCTATGCTGAGTGTCCAGCCCCTGAGCTGATGGGGAGTGCTGAGACTCCTCTCTGTGCCCCAGGAGCTGCTTTGCCCTTCAGAGGAGCTGGGGCTCAGGGGAGAGTGTCCACAGATGTAATAGCTGCCTGGAAAGGGGCACAGTTTTAACACTTTTACATTTAAATAATGTAGAAGCACATTTTCATTAGTGGGTCATTTGAGTATTTCTAAGAAATGGCAAAGTTTTCCTACCATGAAAGAACAAGAATTTCCTGGAAGTGTACTGATGGCAGGAGAAGAAATTCTGACCTTCCCCTCTACCTGTACTACAGCTCTTCAGTCTAGAACTTCATCTCCCTCTCCCTTCAGGTGTTTCCAGATCTCCTGTTTGAATGGCCATGTCTCAGGACATCCTTTCAGTAGACTTGCTGGATGTGTGTCCTTCCCGTTGCTCCCTGGTTTCCTCCTCCACTTGCTCTCTGGTCATTCAGTGCCTCTCAATTGACTGGTTTCATGCTTTGAGCATCAGGGAGCTGCCAATCTTACAGAAGTTTAAACAGCACATTAGTCAACACTTTACTTGTGTTTATATCTATCATAGAACAAGCTTTTCTTATGTCTGTGTCTAAACTTCTTCCTGTATGGAAATCCCTTGGGAAAAGGTGACACGTCAGATGCTGCTGGGACATGGCACAGAGCTCAGGGAAGGGTATTGATGTTTATTAACATGTATCATCCTTACATTTTTTGTATATTGGCCATGAATAGAAACTTTCTGTGGCTCTAAGTCTCACCAGTTCCAGACCTCCCAGAGAACACAAACCTGATGAGTTGTGGTTCCCACTCCAGTGGCACATGGAGCTCCCTCTGTATCCGGATCACAGAGCTACCTTGTCCCACCAAGTCCTTGGAAATGGAGGGATTAAGGACACAGGACATGCTTTGGGGACCAGTTGTAGGCCATGGCCAGGGATTTGGGGTGGTTGTGAGCCCAGGGCAGGACCCAGCGCTTGTCCTTGTTGACCCTCCTCCAAGTGTCCTGGGCCCATCGATGCAGCCTGTCCAGATCCCTCTGCAGAGCCTTCCTGCCCTCCAGCACATCAACACTCCCACCCAGCTTGGTGTCACCTGTGAACCGACTGAGGCTGCCCTGATCCCCTTATGCAGATCATTGACAAAGATACTGAACTGCCCTGAGCCCAGTGCTGAGCCCTGGGAACACCCCTGGATGGAACTCCATTCCCCACCACTCCTTGGGCCTGCCCATCCACACAGATGTTAACCCAGTGAACAGATGCTGCAGGATGTGTTTGATCAAGGTCCTGTAACCCCAGAATATTGGGATGAGTGCAGATTTAGCTCTGAACAGCACAGAAATTCATTCACTTTCTCCTTTTTCGTGCCTCTGTGGATCAAGGGAACTTGTGACTTCAGTGTGTGACTCACTGTGTGCAAAGGGCAAATATGGACAGAATTCATGGCAGGGAGTGTTTGGGGGATCTTGGGATCTGTGCTTGACACAGAAGGTGTTTGTCATTGGTCTCAGACTATCTACTGTGCAAAGTCGAATTTAGTGGAGCCAGTATGGACTTAATGCATAGAAGAGGATTAAGGGATTTTTTTACTGAGCTGTGCCTTCCTCTGGTTTTGTTTGCTGGCAATAAATGAACACCCTTTGTGTCTCCTGCAGCTCTTTCTCCAAGCCAAGCAAGTGGGAATTGGTGCCAAGGAGTTGAAACCTGCAGGCCCAGCCTTTAGTGGAGGAAGCTCAGATTTGCCCAAGGCTGCTTTGAGTCCCAGGGGTTGGATGAGGGAATGGTGGGGTGGAGATAGGGATAAAGTCTGATGGATTGTCAGACACAAAGGGTCTTGATTTTTGTTTCTATTAAGACTGAATTAGAATCATAGAATTAGATGGGTTGGAAAGGACCTCTGAGGTCACCAATTCCAACCCTTGATCCACTACCACCACAGTTATCAGACTTATGGCATTAAGTACCACATACAGTCTCTTTTTAAAACCTCTAGGGATGGAGAATGCACCCCCTCCCTGGGCGGCCCATTCCAATGCCTGATTATCCTCACTGTAAAGAATTTCTTCCTAATATCTAATCTAAAACTACCCTGACAGAGCTTGAGACCATGCCCTCTTGTCCTACTGATAGTTGCCTGGGAGAAGAGACCAACCCCCACCTGGCTAGAACCTCCTGTCAGGGAGTTGTAGAGAGTGATGAGGTCTCCCCTGAGCCTTCTCTTCTCAAGGCTAAACAACCTTTAGGAGGTGCTTGTGATCAGTACTGACTGGGGATTCCTGATATCAATGTAAAACCAGGGAAAAAAGTGAACAGGACACAAAAAAGGGAATACTGTCTCATTGCTTCTTCAATACAATATATTCACTTTGAATGTACTTCTGAGATTAGTCTAATTAACCACAAAAGAATTAAGGACTTAGAAGGAAATTATTCCCAGGGGCTTGTCTGGTTAAGATACCAGCACTGAGAAGAGAGTGTGGAGGAATGAGCAGACAAGGACACCATCCCTGGGGCTGGGGAAGCAGGAACTCAGAGTCACTGGTTCCAGGTGGCAAATGGACTGTGGGATGTTTCTGTGGGAGCCCATAATGGGTGTGCTGCTTTCAGGGGGAGTCCAGTTAAATTTCTACCCTGTGGCCAGTGCAGGGCTGTGTTTTGGATTTGTGCTGAACACAGGGTTGATAATCAAAGAGTCACAGAATACACTGATTTGGAAGGGACCCCCAAGGATCACCCAGTCCAACCCTTAGCACTGCACAGGACCATCCCCAAGGCTCACACCAGGAGCCTGAGAGGATCATCCAAACACTCCTTGAGCTCTGTCAGCCTTGGTGCTGTGCCCACTGCCCTGGGGAACCTGTTCAGTGCCCAACCACCCTCTGGGGGAAGAACCTTTTTTGTAAGATCCAGCCTAACCCTGCCCTGACACAACTCCAGGCCATTCCCTCAGTCCTGTCCCTGGTCACCACGGAGGAGAGCTCAGGGCCTGCCCCTCCTCTGCCCCTCCCCAGGAAGTTGTGACTGCGGTGAGGTCTCCCCTCAGTCTCCTCTTCTCCAGCTGAACACACCAAGTGCCCTCAGTGTCTTCACACACCTCCCCTCCAGGTCCTTCCCCATCCTCGTGGCCTCCTTTGGACACTCTCCAATGGCTCAATCTCTCCCTTCCATTGTGTCCCCTCCAAACTGCCCCAATCTTGCAGGTGAGGCCGCCCCAGGGCAGAGCAGAGCGGGACAATCCCCTCCCTGATGCCCCCAGCACAGGCTTGGCCCTCCTGGCTGCCAGGGCACTGCTGACTCAGGGCCAACTGGCACCCACCAGCACCCCCAGGGCCCTTTCCCGGCACTGCTTCCCAGCCTCTCATTCCCAGGGTGTCCGTCCAGCCGGGGTTGCCCCATCCCAGGGCAGGATCCGGCCCTTCCCCCTGGGGAAGTTCTCAGGGCTCCTCAAGGGCCGGGAGGTCACTTTGCTGTCCCGGGGGCTCCATGGGGACCTCCCAGGGCTCATCCTGCGCAATCTCCTGGAATCAAAGGCTCTGTGGGGACACTGCAGGGCCATGTGGAGTCCAGGGGCCATTGGGACACTGGGGAAACTCATGGAATGAGGGGACCACTATTGCACTGCTGAATGCCATGGAATCAAAGGGCCATTGTGACCCTGCAGGGCCTTCTGGAACTGAAGGGACCATTGTGACACTGTCAAACCTGGCAGAATCAAGGGTCCAGTGAGACAGTGCAGGTCCTCAATCGACCCAAGGTAACATGGAAAGCACAGAAACTCGTGGCATCAAGGGGTCACTGTGACACTGTGGGAACTCATGGAATGAAGGGGACATTGGGACACTGCAGGGCCTCGTGGAACCCTGTCTGTTGGGAAACACAAAGGGATGTGTGAGAGTGTTTCACTGACAACCAGGAGAATTTTGGAGAGGGACCTTTACACACCCAGATCTTGATGTGTCCACACATCTCTGCCTGGATGTGGGTGTCTTTGCCTTAAGAGACCATGGAGAAAAAGACTCCAGACCAATTTAGGTAGGAGATAAGATAAAGAGACCTGTTCGTTTAAAGAGTTGTTAGGCCTAGAGGAATACATACCATGTGTGCCCCCCCAGACAGGGGTTTCTATGATTTTATAATAAGGTCCATCCAATCCCAGCTTTATTCAACCCTGGTTCTGCCCCATTTTGCCCTCTGACACACCCCTTCAGGAACTGGGTTTGGTGTCTTTGGGACCCCTTCTTCCTCATCTTCATCTTCTTTGCAGCACACACAATCCTGGGAGTTCCTGAAGAGTTCTGCCTAGAAGGTCACTGTGTCTGGGTGATATCTTCTGGTCCAGGCCTTAGGGTGTTTTTCTACAATTCTACCTCGAAAAGAAGACTAAAAATGGAGTTTCGAGGGATTGATATGGAATGGGGTAGTAGGGTTGGGTGTGTGTAACTACTCTGTCAAGGGTAAGGGATATAATACAGCTACATTAAAATATATTCACTACACAACTAGTTCTAAAATCTAGAAAAGTTAAAAAAAAAACCCAAAAAGATCTGAGATATCAGTGTGAATTGACTCTGATGTGAGTGTTGTTTTTGTGAATCTATAATTCAGTCTCTGTTCAGTTGTAGTAAATGCTATTGAATCCCTTGATAACTCTTAAGTTGGTCAGTGATTAAGTGCTACTAAGCTCTTTTGCCCCCTTATCTTTGGACCCAAATTCTTTGCACTCTGACACTCTTGCATCCCAAGGCTCTGTAGAAATCATTGCCTTTCATTAAACAACAGCAATTTCTTGCAAGTTACTCCTTGAAATTTTCCTCCTTAGCAAAACTACAAAACAACTCCAATTAGTTGTTGAAGAATTCAAAACATGAAGACAATTAAAGGAAGGAAATTAATTTGTTTGTCTGTATATTAATGAGCCCCACAGTGTGTTTAGAGACAAGTCCCTCATCCTGAGGTACAGAGAGAAAATTGAAGAAGTAGCTCAAAAAGTCAGAAGCCAAAGCCCAAGTCCCTTGAAGCCTTGCTGGGCCCCACTGAGGGCAGGCACTGACAAAGCCTCCCCAGGGACTCCTTCGAGCAGATCCTTGCAGGCCAGGAGTGCAGGCAGACAAAGGCTCTGGGCAGGCCCCTGCAATGCTGAACAAAGCCTACCTTGGTTTGTGGAGCACAAAGGCCAAGGCTGAGCCCCAGGCCCTGGCCCAGCAGATCCTGTCCCTGCTCGGGGGGCTCAGGGCTGTTTGGGGGGCAGTGGGATGGGAGGGGGAAGAACAACAAAGGCCCAAAACTGTGCAAGCCCTGCCAGGCTGCTCAGGGAGGGGCGAGGCAGAACCCAAGGGCAGAAGCTGCCAGGAAAGTTGCTTGTGGTGGCCTGAGGGGCAGAGGCAGCTGCCAGAGCCAAGGGCACCAAGGCCTGGGTGCCTTTGGGCCTTGCAGCCCTGCCAGAGCCCTTGGCCATCTCTGCTGCAGGCTGTGCTCCCCTGGCCCTGCTGCTCCTCTGGCCTTGCAGGCTGCACACACCCCTCCTGCTTTCCCACCCCCCTCCCAGCAGCATTTCTGGGCCCTCCCTGATGGCTCTGCTGTCCCCCAGCTCTGGCTGCTGCCATGTGCACTTGGCCTTCTTGGCTTTGATGCTGAGCCCCTGTGCCACAGGACATCCCTGAGAGAGCCCAGGCCCTTCTGCTGGGGGTCCCTGCAGAGCTGAGCAGATCCAGGTCACCTCCCATTGCTCTGCCAACCCCTTGGGGCTGCTCTGGGCCCTGCAGGTCCTTGCCCTGCTCCCAAGGGCTGTGGGGGTGCTTCATGGTCAGGGCTTGGGCTTTAGAGCTCAGGGTGGGGATTGGGCAGAACTCTGGGAGGTTTGTTGTTCTGCTGGCAGTGTCTGGTTCATGATTAGTGGAAGATTTTTTGGACCGTGTCAGGATTAAAGCTCGGCTTTTCATATTTGTAATACAGATTTGGGACTGGGGTGGGCATTGGAGGACAAATAAGAGTCTGGAGTTCTGGGTTTGGGCTTCTTCTGTCTTGGAATTAGAGCAGTGGATTCCTGTCAATGGGAGGGGCAGCACTTTTGGGGAGTGTTGGGGCTTGAGGTTACAAAGAGGGTAAAGGTCCATAAGGAATGTTTTCAGTCTGTGTTTCTGACTATTCCTATGATTCTTCAGGAGAAAATTAGAAGTGATCTCTTTCTAGAGTTCAGCGGTGGAGCAGCCCAGTCTGCTCTGGCTCCTCAGCAGTGCCCACTCCAGGGAACTGCAGAGCTCTGGGCACTCCCCCCACAGCCCCAGCCCCTCTGAAGGGCACAGCAGCTCCTGGGGCACAGACAGGAGTCTCAGCATCCCCATCAGCTCAGGGGCTGGACACTCATCATGGCAGCAGCAAATGGAGCTCAGGGCAACTGCAGCAGCCCTGGTGTCATCTGCAGGAGATGCCCAGCACAGCCTGACTGTGCCCCTCAGTGCCAGCCCCTCTGCCCAGCCCAGCACAGAGTCCTGGCCCAGGCACAGAGCAGCCTGTCCCCAGGGGGGCTGCAGAAAGAGCTTTCTCTGTGCCATGGATTCCTCTGAGATGGCACAGAAATGCTGCCTTGCTCTTCTGCAGGCACATCCCTTTGCCCAGGGCAGTGTGTCCAGGCTGCCTTGGGCAGTTGCAGATCCCAGCCTGGCATCCCTGCAGGGCCCTGAGCTGGAGGGGCTGCTCTGCAGAGGGAGGGGCTGTGGCACCCTGGGCTGAGCCTGCACTGGCCATGCTGGTCAGGCTGGGAAGCAGAGCCAGCAGGATGGGGATCCCTCCTCTCCACCCTCTACCATCTTCCTGGAAGGCTCAGTAGCCAAGAACAAGCTTGGCAGGACCATGGGCTGTTTGCAATGGCACAGAGGGCAGGGCAGGGCTCCACTCCATCCAGCCTGTGGGCTGCAGAGTTCTTAGGACACTCTCCTGGAAAGCCCAGCCCTGGCTCTGGTACAGCCCTCCCTGAGCTGGGCAGACACAATGAGAGTTCACTGAGGGCAAGAGGAGTCACTGCCCAGAGTCCTTTCTCTGTTCCTGCTGTGTCTCCTGGGGTTGCAAAACTCTCCTTTACCAGTTCCCAGGGACATTTAGTACTTTAGCTGTGGGTGACTCCACCCTGGGCAGGATTCTGCTCCAGGGCTCCAGTCACTGCTGGCTGTATTGGATGGGCTGTCCCTGCAGATCCTCTGTGCTCTCCTGCAGTTTCTCATTTCCTACACACAAGTCCTCCCCTGCCATCAGAGCCAGCACAAGCTGCAGAGCCCCAGGCAGGGGACCTGGAGACCATTTGCCACTGGCCACCAGCACACAACATCTGACCCAGCTCTCAGGCCCTGAAGTACCACAGTGAGTCCTTCTCTCCCTGCACGGCCTGAATGGGGAAACAAGCCAAGCAAGGAGACCTTGGAGAGTCTATTCCTTGCCTTGTTCTTTACACCAACCTTTTCAAAAGAACAGAGTCTTCAGGAAATGCCCAGGGGGATCCCCTTTCCTGATGGAAATGATGTTGAGGAGCCCAGCTCTGTGCCAGCAGTGCCATGGCCTGTCCCTGTCCATGGTCACAGCACTGACACACAGCAGTGACTGAGCTGCCAGAGCACTCAGGCCTCGGGAAGGAGCAGAAAGGAGAGGGAGACAGTGGAAAAAGAGCATCTCTAAAAAGCCCAAGAGCTGCTGCTCCCTGGCAGTGCTCCTGTCCCAGCACTCTCTACCCCTTCTCCTCTGCACACAGGCACTGCCCTCCAGCTGCAGGGAAGTTCTTGGAGCAAGAATATGGACAAAAGAACTCAAGTCCTTTATTAGAGATTGTGATTCCTAATGTACACAATAACAAAGGATGGATGTTTGACAAACAAGTTTCTGCAGTAACATTTTTTTTGTTTAAATACACACACAGAGAATATTTCCTCATTTACACAATTTTGGGTTAAAACAAAAAGGTAGAGAATGAATTAGGTACGGGATGAAGAATAAAGTTCTGTGTTAACAACATAAAAAGAGGAAAAAATATAGGAAAACTCCCCCACCACCACACTCAAAAGCTTTAGAAGGCAGGCTGGGCCATGGAAGGGTTACACAGTGAGTGTTCTGCAGAAGAAAAGAGGCAGTTTATTGCCCCTGAAAAGAATCCAGTCATCATTTTCCTTATGGCATCCTTGAGCTCCTGGTTCCTCAGGCTGTAGATGAGGGGATTCAGTGCTGGAGGCACCACCGAGTACAGAACTGACAGGGACAGATCCAGGGATGGGGAGGACATGGAGGGGGGCTTGAGGTGGGAAAAAATGATGGTGCTGACAAAGAGAGAGACCACGGCCAGGTGAGGGAGGCACGTGGAAAAGGCTTTGTGCCGTCCCTCCTCAGAGGGGAGCCTCAGCACAGCCCTGAAGATCTGCACATAGGAGAAAACAATGAAAATGAAACAGACAAACACTAAACAGGCACTAACTACAGTGAGCCCAATTTCCCTGAGGTAGCCTGAGTGTGAGCAGGAGAGCTTGAGGATGTGTGGGATTTCACAGAAGAACTGGCCCAGGGCATTGCCCTGGCACAGGGGCAGGGAAAATGTATTGGCTGTGTGCAGCAGAGCACTGAGAAACCCAGAGGCCCAGGCAGCTGCTGCCATGTGGGCACAAGCTCTGCTGCCCAGGAGGGTCCCGTAGTGCAGGGGTTTGCAGATGGCAACGTAGCGGTCGTAGCACATGATGGTCAGGAGGAAATACTCTGTTGAGATGAAGAAGAGAAGGAAAAAGAGCTGAGCAGCACATCCTGTGTAGGAGATGGTTGTGGTGCCCCACAGGGAGTTGTGCATGGCTTTGGGCACAGTGGTGCAGATGCAGCCCAGGTCTGTGAGGGAGAGGTGCAGCAGGAAGAAGTCCCTGGGGGTGTGCAGGTGCTGGTCGCAGGCTACGGCACTGAGGATGAGGCCGTTGCCCAGGAGGGCAGCCAGGGAGATGCCCAGGAAGAGCCAGAAGTGCAGCAGCTGCAGCTCCCGCCTGTCTGAGAATGCCAGCAAGAGGAACTGGGCCATGGAGCTGCTGTTGGGCATTTGATGCCTCTGGGCATGGGGAACTGTCAGAGGAAAAAAAGGCCATGACAAGTTAAGGGATACTTCTCTTGTTTCCCATAGACCCTCCCCTGTCAGACAGACAGCCTTTTGAGTTTATAGGAGATCTTTTTTCAACTCCAGGAGTGGAGCCTTCATTTGTTCTGGCTGAGTGTGATATGAGGAGCAGGGAACTGCCCACCACACTTGCATAGTTCATCCTTACTCTGTGGAAATGTGTTGGGTCAGGGCCCTCTCCTGGTGTTCAGCTTTGTCCTATGAAACTGCTGTAATGCAAAGGTCTTGTCACCATCTGCACTTCAAGTTCTGAGGAAAGGGTATTGGAATGCATTAAAATTTTCCTAGAGTTTCTACAGATCCTCTTCATCTTCCCTGCTGACCATTTAAGGATGCCAGAAACCCTCAGCATTCCTGCTGCCCACAGTGGAAACAGAGGGAGTTCTGTGAGGCACAATGATGAGTGCACAGTGACAGGAGTTGGACTGTTCCTGTTGTGTTTCAGGATTCTCTGGGCTTTCACCTTTCCCAGATTGAACAACACCATCCTCCCATGTTTCTCTTAAAAAACACCAGGCACTACTGAGAGCAGAGAGATCCCCCACAGCCCATCAAATGTCTGTCCGTTTCTCAAGGTCTCAGAACCCCATTTATAGTCAAGGAATGCTCATTTCACCAACCCAACAGAAATTTCACAGTTGTAGCATTTCTGCTCATCTCTGTGAGGATTTCAGAGAATAGAAAAATGGTACAGGACATGTTTGCATCCTGGAGGGAAGCTCCCAGCTTGGAAGGAAACCTCAGGGACACTGCCAAGTATCCTAATGAGGGCATTTGACTCAGGGAGATTGAGCTCCTTCCCTGGATACACTAACAGCATTGCCCAGAGCCCCCAGGGCAGAGCAAAGCTGGGACACTTGTTCCCAAGGACAGGGCTGCAGGAAAGGAGCCCCAAGGGCAGGGAGTGACTGTGCAGCTCCAAGTGCCCTGCCCAGAGAGCCCCAGAGCAGCAGCAAGAGAAGAAGGCCCAGGGCACAGGCAGGAGGAGGAACAAGGCCCAGCACAGGGAGGGTGTGGCTGGGAGAGGCCGGGGCAGAGCCCGCTGGGCACTCGGGACAGCGTCACCCTGAGCCAGCTGGGCCACCTCCCAGAGCCCAGCAGGGCCGGGCAGCTGCTCCCAGCCCTGTGCTCTGCTCAGGGAACTGGGCCCGGGGCTGCAGAGCTGCCCCACGGCTCTGCTGCAGCTCTGCCTGCACAGGAGGGGCTTCAGCCCTTGCACCCCCCAGCCCTGAGAGCAGAGGTTTGGCTGGGGGGAGAGGAGGGCAGGGGGCTTCTTCACAGGGAGGGCTCTGCACTGCAGGGGATCCCATGCAGATCTTGAAACATTCCAGGACACTGCAGGGCTTTCAGTTCTTTCCCTGGGCCAGGAATTTGCCCTGTCAGCACTCCCAGATCCCATCCCAACCTCTGAGCACTCACCTTGGCCCTACAGAAACCTGCCTGTCTGCAGGGCACCCTCTGGGCACCTTTTCTTCTTTGCAGGTGGAAAAAGGGCAGGTCAGGAAAAAACTGAAGGCTCCAGCAAAGGTGATGCTACTTCTGTCAAAGGCAGAGGAGGGGCTGAAGGCACTTTAGGAAGCTGCTCTCAGCCCCAATGTTCATTCAAAGTTACAGCTCAGGTGTCTCAGGGACTTGTCCAACAGGAGAGCTCCTTTTTCACTTCTCAATCCCCAAACTCCCCAGAAGCAGAAAACTGAAAACACTGATTCACAAAAGCTCCTTATCTTCATATTAATCTTGCTTTGTCCTTCCCTTTTTCAAGTCCCCTTGGAAAGGTGCTGGTGTGATCTGGATCTGTGAGCAGCCCTGACCCCACACAGCACTCATTCAAGGGCAGGAAGACCCTGCCTGGGCCCTGCTGGGGTTCTCTCCCTTCACCTCCAGCTCCTCCCTGCACAGATGAGGGCAACTCCCCAGGCAGGGTGAGAGCTGACCCTGGCAGGCAGCAGAGTCCTTTCTCTTGCCCAAAGAACCCTGGAGCACAGGGACCCTGCTGTGCAGGACAGCCCTGGGCACCCCTGGCTGCACCCCCACCCTGACAGCCCACAGCCATCCCTGGGAGAAGGAGCCATCCTGCCCTGTCCCTCTGATGGAGTCTCAGGGAAGCCCAGCCCGGGAGCACATCCTGCCCCTGGGCAACAGAGACACTGGCACAGTCCTGACAGATGCCCAGGGCTGGGGATGTGCCAGCTTTAGGAGAGTCCTGCAGGCACACAAGCCCCATTGCCCTGCATCTGTAGACTCACTCTGCAGAGGGCTGTGAAATTGTGTCCCCAAGTGAAGTGTCAGCTGAACACTTCCCATCTTTGCTCTGCCTTGAACCTCCCTCTGCCTTGCTTGTCTTCTCCGGTGCCTGCAGGCAGTGCCCTCAGCCCTGCTGGGCTGTGCAGAGGAGCTGCTCCTGGGAAGAGCTGTCTCTCTGCAGCGCTGCCCGCTTGCCAGGAGCTCCCTGTGTGCCAGGAGCCCTGCCCAGCTCAGCAGCACAGCAACAGCCCCAGGCATTTCATCACCCTTGGGGGCTTTGGGGATGAGTCCCTGAACATCAGACCCTGAGGAGAGTTGAGGAACCTCTTGAGAAACCAAAGTGAGATTCCAACTGTAAAGTTTCTTGTGGTGTTAATGGGTCCCACTGAGGAACCCAACTGAGAAAACATCCTTAGGACTGTGGAAGAGCACAAACCTGGAAACTGTGATGACAGGTCAAAGAATCAAAGGATCATCAAGGTTGGAAGAGACCTTCAAGTTCTTCTGGTCCAACTGTCAACCAGCACCACCACAATCACCCCTAACCTATATCCCAAAGTGCCATATCCAGATGCCATCTGAACACTTCCAGAGATTCCACCACCTCCCTGGGCTACTTGTTTTAACACCTAAACACTCTCTCAGTGAAAAAACCATTTTATAATATCTAATCTGAACCTCATCCAAGGCAACTCTTCCGCTCTTGCTCTCACTAAAGGCTTTGTAGAAGAGACTGACCCCCCTTCCCCACTAAAATCTCTTTCAGGTCATTGTAGAGAGTGATGAGATGCTCCCTGAGCCTCCTCTTCTGCAGACTAAAGAACCCCAGTTCCCTCAGCTGCTCATCATCAGACAGGTTTTCCAGGCCCTTCCCCAGCTCCGTTCCCTTCTCTGGACACGCTCCAGCCCCTCCAGGGCCTTTTTGCACTCAGGGGCCAGAACTGGACACAGCACTCGAGGTGGGGCCTCCTCAGTGCAAAGCACAGAGGGGCAATCCCTGCCCTGGTCCTGCTGGCCACCCTGTTCTTCTGAAAGGCCAGGGTGCCCTTGGCCTTCTTGCCCCCCTGGGCACACTCTGGCTCATATCCAGTCACTGTCAAGCAGCACCCCCAAGTCCCTTCCTGCTGAGCATCTCTCAAGCCCCTCTGCCCCCAGCCTGGAGCCTTCCAGGGGCTTGTTTGGGCCCAAATTCAGGCTCTGACACTTGGCCTGATTGATCCAACATGTCCAGACCCCTCTGCAGAGCCTTCCTGCCCTGCAGCAGATCCACACTCACACCCAACTTCATGGTATCCACGAATTTCCTGAGGGGGCACTCGATCCCCTCATCCAGATCACCAATAACAATGTTAAACAGGAGCAGCCCCAACCCTGAGCCCTTGGGAACCCCACTAGTGACCGGCCCCACCTGGATTTAGTTCCATCCCCCACCACTCCCTGGGCCATCAGCCAGTTTTTCCCCCAGCAAACAGTTCCCTCGTCCAGGCCATGAGCAGCCAGTTTGTGCAGGAGATGCTGTGGGAGATGGATCAAAGGCTTTCCTGAAGTCAGCACAGACACATCCCCAGCCTTTCCCTCAGCTCTTGAGTGGGTCATTTGTCACAGAAGGAGACCAGGTTGGTCAGGCAGGACCTGCCTTTCCCAACCCCACACTGGCTGGGCCTGATCCCCTGGATGTCCTTCACGTGCCAAGGGATGATGATGGGAGAAATAGAAACTTGGCTCACAGTGTCCCAGAATGCCCAAAGAAGGAACAATGTAATCTTAGGGAAGTCCTGGAGAATTAGATCAGGGGTGTAACTCAAACTAACAGGATGGAAATAAGATCTGCGTCCCCAGATACGATGAAGAAGAAATGTAACAGTTTTTGGTGGTGGAACAGGATCATGATGTGCCTGCGCAAGGACTGAGGGCAAGACAACAGCCTTTGGACCTGGAGAAACCAAAGAAGAACATCTAATGAATATGTACCCAGTGTGTGCAATAAGAAGCCCTGTCAATCTCTCATTTGGCACCTTAAGTTAGAGGAGCATTCCTGCTAACATCCAGTGCTGAAAAAAGAACAATTTCTGTCTTAATACTTAAAAATTGGGATGGAGATGTTTGTTTCTGCCACCTTTTGGTATCAGGGCCATTGTGACACTTTGGAACCTCCTGGAATCCAAGGGCCATTGTCACAGTGCAAGGCCTTATGGAGCCAAAGGCTCTTGGACCCTGGGGCAGCTCACAGAATCCAGGGGCCTTGATGACACTCCAGGGTATCACAGAACCAAAGGAGTCCCAGGAAGGTGCTGAACCTCCTGGAATCAAGGGGGCATTGTGACATTGTGACACTGTGACCCTGTGACACTGCAGGGCCATGTGGAGACAAAGGGGCCATTGTGACCCTGGGCAACCTCACAGCACCAAGGGCCATTGTGACACTGCAGGGCCTCCTGGATTCAAAGGAGTGCTGGGAAACTCTGGACCTGATGGAATCACTGTGCAATTGGGACACCACAGAACCTCATGGAATCCTCAGGACCACTGTGACATATGGGAATCTTCTGGAATCAAGGGACCATGGTCACAGTGCAGGGCCTTCTGGAGCATGTGGAACCTCATGGAATAAAGAGAGTGGAGAAAAAAAAAACTTTAGAGGACTGACTACTTGGACAGAAACTGCTGTAAAGAATTCTGGCGAAGAGATAATGAAGTGTCCAAGGTCAAAGCTGGCAGCCACAGAAGAGAGAAGGAAAGTTGGAAAGGGGGGCTGCTTCTTCCCCCTTTCACTCTCTCCCTTCAGCAGGGAAAAGACTAAAAAATAATCCCTGACACCTGTAGAAGTTTGTTAGGGTAAGGAGACCCACATACGGCTCACAAAAGAGCTTGTGGATGTACAAGGAAGCCGAGACTTCATGAGAAGGACTGAATTGAGGCAGAGTCCTGTTGAAGATTTATGACCCTGAAAGGGATGAGGCTTACTCTGGAGTGAAGACAGCTAGGGTGAGCTTGGGATATCAGTGAGAGATCCATGCTGCTGCTGAAGATTTATGACCCTGAGAGAGAGAACTTACACCGGAGCAAACGGCTCGGGTAAGCTTGGGATCCAAGTGAGGGATCCACGCTAGACTCATGCTGGAGAGGTCTATCAAGGACTGTTCTCCCATAGAGAGGGACCTCCACAGAAAACAGGGATGGACTCATAAGCCATATCCCCTGTAACCCTGTGGAAGAAGATTCATGGTAGGCAAGTGTCCCCTTGCAAGTCCATGGAAGAGAAAACCTTCAGGGTCTGGGTAAGCCCCAGCCTCCGGTCTTAGCCCAGGAGGGGGGTAGGCCCAGCCCTGGAGGCCAACACAGAGCAAAACCACAACACACAGAGACATGGGTGATATCACTGGGGACCAGTGACATCACATGGGACTGCTGACAACAAAGGGACAACCCTGATGTCACAGGGACATCGGTATCTTCATAAGGAAAGGGTTGACATTAAAGAGACACCAATAACACCATCGGGGACATTGCTGATGTCACAGGGGACAGTGGTGACATCACAGGGACAGAGGTTACATCATTCGGGAACAGTGACATCACAGGGGACAGTAATGACATCACAGAGACACCAGTGACATCAACGGGGACATTGGTGACATCACAGGGGACATCAGTGACATCACAGGGGACTGTGGCAACATCACAGAGACACCAGTGACATCATCGGGGACATTGGTGACATCACAGGGGGCAGTGGTGACATCACAGAGACAGCAAGGACACCACTGGGGACCAGTGACATCAGAGTGACAACAGAGGGACAGCAGTGATGTCACAGGGACATTGGTCACATCATAGGTGGCACTGCTGGGGACAGTGGTGAAATTACAGGGACAGCAGTGACATCATTGAAGACCAGTGATGTCACAAGGACTGTTTACAGCAAAGCTGTGCTGTCACAGGGACATTGGTGACATCACAGGGGGTGAAGGTGAACACAAAGATACACGAGTGGTATCATTGGGGACATTGATGACATCACAGGGGACAGTGGTGACATCACAGGGGCAGTGGTGACATCACACAGACATCAGTGATATCACTGGGAGCCAGTGATGTCCCAGGGGACTGGTGACGAGAAAGGGACAGCTGTGATGTCACAGGGACATCGATGACACCAAAGGGGTCGGTGACATCACAGTGACATCGGTGACATAACGAGGACATGGTGCCACCGCTGGGGGCAGTGGTAACATCACAGAGAAAGCAGTGACATCACTGGTGACCAATGACATCACAGGGGACTGCTGACAACAAAGGGACAGCCGTGGTGTCACAGGGAAACCTGTGACATGACAAAGGACATCGGTGATATCACAAGGCAAGGAGTGACATCATAGAGACACCAGTGACATTATCAGTGACATTGGTGGCATCACAGGAGATAGTGGTGACATCACAGGGACATCGGTGACGTTATTGAGGACCAGTGACATCACAGGGGACTGTTGACAAGAAAGGGAGAACTGTGATGTCACAGGGACATCACTGGCATCACTGACATGACGAGGACCTGGTGCCACGGCTCAGCACAGTGGTGACATCTCAGAGACAGCAGGACATCATTGGGGACATTGTTGACATCACAGGGGAAAGCACTGACTTCACAAGGCCAGGGCTGACATCACAGAGACCAGTTATATTATTGGTGTCACTGGTGACATCACAGGGGATAGTGATGACATTCCAGGGACATGGGTGACATCACTGGGGTCATCGGTGACTTCACAAAGAGAGGGGTGACATCACAGAAACACCAGTGACATCATTGGGGACAGGGGTGACATCACAGGGAACAGTGGTGACATCACTGGGGACCAGTGACATCTCATGGGACTATTGACAATAAAGGGACAGTCGTGATGTCACAGGGAGATTGCTTACATCACAGGGGACATCAGTGACTACACAAGACCAGGGGTGACATCACAGAGACACCAGTGACATCATTGGTGATACGGATGACATCATCGGGGACACTGGTGGCATTACAGGGGACAGTGGTGACATCACAGGGACATCGGTGACAGCATTGGGGACCAGTGACTTCACAGGGGACTGCTGACAACAAAGGGAGAGGCATGATGTCACAGGGCTATCGGTGACATCACAGGGGACCGTGGTGACATCACAGAGGAACCTGTGAAATCATAGGCTATTGTTGCCAACAAAGGGAAAGCTGTGATGTCTCAGGGACATCAGTGACATCACAGGGACATCAGTGACATCATAGGGACATGGTGCTACTGTTGGGGACAGTGGTGACTTCACAGAGACAGCAATGGCATCACTGGGGACCAGAAATATCACTGGGGACTGGTGACAACAAAGGGAAAGCCATGATGTCACAGGGACATCAATGACATCACAGGGGACCTAAATAACAACACAAAGACACCAGTGATATCATGGGAGACATTGGTGACATCAAATGGGACAGTGGTGACATCACAGGGACAGCAGTGACATGATTGTAGACCAGTGACATCACAGAAGACTGGTGAAAACAAAGGGGTAGCCTTGATCTCCCAAGGATATCAGTGACATCACAGAGGACATCGGTGACTTGACAAGGAGAGGAGTGACATCGCAGAGACACCATGACATCATCAGTGACACTGGTGACATCACGGGGACAGCAGAGACATCACTGGGGACCAGTGATGTCACAGGAGATTGGTGACCACAAAGGGGCAGCTGTGATTTCACAGGACTATCGATGACATCACAGGGGACAGGGGTTACAACACTGGGGACAGAGCCGTCATCACAGGGACATCGGTGACATCATTGGGGACAAGTGACGTCACAGGGGACTGGTGACAACAAAGGGACAGCTGTGATATAACGTGGATGTTGGCGGAGGAGCTTCCAGAACAAACTGCACACAAATCAGGATGATTTACGCAAATGTTCCGCTTTATTTACATAACCCAACCTCTTATATACTTTCACTGCCCCCGGGGCGTGATCACTTTCAAACTACTGGTTATTTGCTGTAACCCACGAACCGAGCGTGCATTAGTGACACACTTCCTATTGGGTGCACACAGATGTCCATGTGATATGAAGACATTGTTTTTCTCCTAAAACTCCTCCTTGTTTTTGCCACAGGTTTCTCTTTGTTTACATTCCTGCAGTCTGTTATCACTGCTCCCGTATCTTTCCCCTGCCTGCAAAGAGGCTTCTGGCTATGTCAGGGGCAGGCCTAAATGAGGCCAATTAGTATGGTTTGTCCATAGTGTGTCTTTTTTCAGCTCAGCACTCCACAAGTCTGATCCCCCAAATGGAATAAGAATGAAGATTCCTCCCAGACAAAAGGTGCCAGCACAGGAAGCTCTGTGTGTGCATGGAATGCCAAGAGTGGCTCATCATTTGCACAGGAGACATGGAGGGTAAGGGCTTTCTTTCCATAGTGGAACTTCATTTGTTTGGTTTCAGAACCCCTGTGCTGAAATGGTAAGTCTAAGTCCAAAAATGGATTAAGAATGAAGATTCCTCCCAGACAAAATGTGCCAACATAAGAAGATCTCTTTGTACCTGGAGTGCCAAGAGTGGCTCACCAATTGCAGAGGAGAGATGGAGGGGAAGGGCTTTCTTTCCTGAGTGGAAATGCATTTGTTTGGTGTCAGAACCCCTGTGCAGGAATTCTCAGAGTCCCTAACCCTTACCCTAACCCTTACCCTAACCCTAACCCTAACTCTAACCCTAGCCCTTGCTCCAACCCTAACCCAAGCCTGAACCAAGTCTAACCCTAACCATGACCCTGACCCTAACCCTGATCCTAAACCTGAATCTGAACCCTAAAGCCAAACCGTTACCCTAATACTTTCCTTAAGTTAGCAGAGAATCGCACCAAAAACTGCCGGCACTTTCTGCTTCTCAAGGCCAACCAGGTACACGAGGCCTCGCTCCTTCACCCAGGCACAATGAGAGTGAAAAACCTGCGCTTTCAGTTGGCCAGAAGAAAGAGAGCAAGAGCTTCCTCTCCCTTCTTATTTATACATTTGCTTATGTACGAATCGTATGGAATACTTGGAACATGGTCTTGGTTCCTTGGTTACAACCTGGTTACCAAGGAAGGCCTAGACTCAAAATCACTACATTCTTTCTTTCCTGGGTGGAAATGCATTTGTTTGGTGTCAGAACCCCTGAATTGCAACTGTCAGTCAGAATCCCAAATTGGAAGAAGAATGAAGATACATCCCAGACAAAAGGTGCTAGCACAAGAAGGTCTCTTTGTGCCTGGAGTGCCAAGAGTGGCTCACCAATTGCAGGGCAGAGATGGAGGGTAAGGGCTTCCTTTCCTGGGTGGAATTGCATTTGTTTGGTGTCAGAGCCCCTGCCCTGGAATTGTCAGTCTGTGTCCCAAAATGTAATAAGAATGAAGATTCCTCCCTGTGATGGTTTTGGTCTAGGCCTTCCTGGTAACCAGCTTGTAACCAAGGAAGTGGCCATGTACGCACTATTCCATACGAATTTTACATAATCCAGAGTATAAATAAGTTGGAGATCAGAGACCTCGCTCTCTTCTCTTCCAGCGAGGTTCAGGGCAGTGGGTCCTTGTGTTGGTCTCGCTTACCTAAGGCTGAGGCCTGCACTTACCCTTGGCCTACCATGTGGGAGGTTTGGAGAGTGCTGGTCGTGTCTGCCAATCCTGCTTTTCTAAGGGACGTGGTGAGATTTGTTTTGCTAGTTATTAGGATAGTTCTTGAGTTTGATTGTGTATATCTGTTCGGTGTCCCTTTTGTCCCTTTTTCCTGTTTCCCTTTCCCTTCAGGAAGTGTTTGGATTCGCTGTGTACATAGCATCTTAATTGTATATAATTGTAATATAATTAAATATATATATATTTATATAATTAGCTTGATTTGGGGTTCTTCAATTTTTTGTAGTTTTTTTTTCCTTTGCCCCAAGGGAAGAAAGGAGGGGGAAGGGGGTTGCTACTGTGAGTTCAGCCATTTGGCAGGGAGCCAGGTCTGAACCATCACACCCATAAACCTCATAATGGTGCAGGCCCCATAAAGGCACTGTCCTCATAAAGCCAAACAACCTGATAATGGGGCTTTCATCATAAAAGCTCTGTCTTCATGAAGCCCATACATGTCATAATGGTGCTGTCCTAATAAAGCCCATAAACCTCATAAGGGCTCCCATGAAAAAAGGGCATGTCCTCATGAACCCCATAAACATCATAAAAGCTCTGCCCTCATAAACCCCATCCACCTCATAACAGTGCAGGCCTCATAAAGACACTGCCCTCATAAAGCAAATAAACCTCACAATGGTGCAGGCCTCATAGAGCCCAAACACCTCATAGAAGAGCTCTCATCATGAAAGCTCTGTCTTTATAACAACCTTACAGGTAATAATGATGTTCTCCTCATAAAGCCCATAAACCTCATAAGAGGTTCCCCTTGTAAAGGCCATGTCCTCATAAACCCCATCCACCTCACAGCGGGGCAGGCCTCAGAAGGTCTCTGTGCTCATAGAATCCATCCACACCATAATGGGGCAGCCCTCATAAAGGCACTCTCCTCATCAGCCTCATAAGGCCCCTGTCCTCATAAGGCCCATAAACCTCCTCATGGGGCTCTCATCATAAAGGAGATGCTCTCATAAATGCCATAAACCTCATAAAGGCTCTGTCCTCATAAAGCCTGAAATAGTTAATAAAGGCAAAGATAAATAATTTGCTAATCAAATTATCTTTACAATGTTAGTGTTAGTGGTTAGTTTGAATTACAAATATCAAACCACAATGTTATGTTACTATGGAAAGCTATATCTTACTATGTAAACAAGTTCTGACTGTAAGCTTTAAATGAACCTATAAAGATATGGATAAAGGGGCATAGCCAAGCAGTACAACCCCCAGCACAGCCTGTCGCAGCCGAGCCAGGAGCGGCAGAGCAGCCGTGGCAGCAAGCTGCCCGAGGGAGGAGCCGGCCCGAGGGAGGAGCCACTCGCCCCGTTCCGAGAGCAGCCGCTGCCATCTGAGGACCACCTCCATCTGGGACCTGCCACCCGGCATCCCGGCGCCGCCTAAAGGGGAGGGAATAGCGGCACATATAAAAGATCATGGCACGTTTTTGGCGGGAAGACCGTTGGCGGAACAGGAGTTTCCCCGGGTCTTCCAGCGCGCTGCTTTGCTTAATTGCCTTCAATAAATTTCTACAATATATTTAAAAGAAAAAATTTATATCTGGTCATTTGACTATAACAATTTGGTGCTGTGCCTCAGATTTGGATCCCTGTGTGGTGGGATTCTCTCTCTGAGAGGGCGCCCCCGTCCCTGTTGGACGGCTCAGGGGAGACTCCCGCAGCACAGATTCCAAATATTCGACCGAAATTTTGAAGGCAATTAAGCAAATAAACTACTGCAGTTCCCCATAATTTTCGTGCACGAACTCCGGACGAAGACTTGCTCAGGGAGAGAGCGAGTGATTAAGGAACCCGCCCGGCTTGCAGTCGGGTGGGGCCGCTCGACTTAAGTCGAGCGAAGACTTACTCAGAAGTAGTAAGTATAATAGGGGTTGCCGTCCGGTTGGGGAAGGGACCGTTTGGCTAGGAGCTGAACGAAGACTTACCCAGGGAGAGGTAAGTATTTTGCGGATCCCCCTTTCGGTTTGGGAGGGGGTCCCGGAGTGCGAGAAACTGAGACGTCCGTCGGGACGAAGCGAGTGCGGACCTTGTGGTAGTGCGTTCCCGTATCCCGCGAGGGACCGGGCCACGAAAGAGGGAAAGCGAGTGAAGTGTGTGTGTGTGTGTGTGTGTGTGTGTGTGTGGAGGCACTCCGGAAGATGGGACAAATAATGAGTAGAATTTTTGCTCCCATGGGTAATTCTGAGGTGGAATTGCCTGAAATACCCCTGAATAGTCCCTTGGGAATAATGATAAGATACTGGAATGATTACCCCTCTGGAGGAGGGAAGTCAAGGGAAAAAATGGTATATTATTGTATGGAAGTCTGGGGAGAAAAGCAGATAAGGCGAGACTATTTATATTGGCCAGTCTATGGCGCATTTGAGAATTGGATGTGTCAGGCTCTGAACATCTATGTTAATAGTAAGGAACCCTTCTGTGCAGAAGAGAGCGAATACGCTAGCATATGGATTAAGTCAGACACTAGAACCCTGTTTGGAAACTTGCTGTCTTGTCCCGTCTCTGCCGCCGCGCGGGAACATTGCCATTACCCCGCCCCCTCTGCCGAGGGGGGGGATTTGCCGTTTTGTCCCGCCCCTGTCACCACGCGGGAATCGTCCCATTACCCCGCCCCCCCCCCTTCAGGCTCTCAAACTTCCCCTTTTGAACCCCCCGGTTCGCCATCCAGACATGCTCAGTACATAGGTTCTTATCCATACATAGTCCGGGGCATGTGCTCTTTGCACATGCTCAGTTGCAAAGTTTTCCCCATGCATGTTCCTGGGCTGTGTTACCGGCGTCCGTGGTCTGGGGGTTTCTTTGTGGGCCGGGGTCTCTGTGATGAAGATTTTTAGTCTTCCTCGATGTCCGCTAGATGAACCCGGCTTGGAGCATGCGCCTTTAGTAGGTATTTTTCCTCCCCTTCCAGTCTTATCGTCTAAGCTCCTCAGTATCCCCAGCTGGTGTAGTTTGATTACAGTGCCAGACTTCCCTCCCCCCTTTCTTATCAGCCTCGAGAACAAACGCCAGCTTGTTAGAAGTAGTTAACAGATATGTGGGAAATACACACGGAAATCACATATCAATGTCCTGAAGTCCTACCAAGTTTAACAAAAAAGAATCCCCTCTAAAATATAGCTTATTACAGTTCCTAGGAGTCAAAATATTAATAAGACATTTAGAGAACAACAAAAAAAAAGGATGAGACCCCTACCGATTGGTTGGAAAGGTTAAGAAAGAGCTTACAGCTCTATTCTGGTCTAGACCCCGATACTCCGATAGGGCAAGCTTTACTCAAAACACAGTTTGTAGCAAAATCATGGGAAGATATTAGAAAGAAATTGGAAAAAATTGAGGATTGGCAAGAGCGAGGGTTAGATGAATTATTGAGAGAGACTCAAAAGGTATATGTACAAACGGATGAGGAAAGTCAGAGGAAACAGGCAAAGATTTTTATGACAACAGTGAGGGAGGGACGAAAAGAGGATTACAAGCAGAGACGTGGGACCCCTCATGAGTCTGACAAACAAACAATCCCAAATAATCAAAAACAGACAAATCAGACAGAAGCAGAATGCTATTACTGCCACAAGAAAGGACATATAGAAAGACATTGCAGGAAGCGTATGCTGGATGAGCAAGTATTTCAAGAGGATTAGGGGTGTCAGGGACTCTATTTGCTGGGGACCAGGACAAATACAGAACCCTTGATAAAACTAAAATTAAGTCCCCAACAACAAGCGATTGAATTCTTAGTAGACTCTGGAGCAGAGAGATCAACTGTTCAGAAGGTACCTTGGGGCTGTGTAGAATCCTCAGATTCAGTACAAGTTACAGGGGCAAAAGGAGAATCATTTAAGGTACCCCTTACTGAAAATGTAAAAATAGAGACTCCTAAGAAGTATACTGTAGGATCATTCTTGTTAGTCCCTGAAGCAGAATATAATTTATTGGAAAAAATTTAATGATTGAATTAGGAATAGGCTTGGAAACAAAAGAACATGGGTTACAAATTAAGTTATATACCCTTAACCAATAAGAGTAAAACAATATCCTATTTCCTATGAAGGAAAGATGGGATTAAAACCTATTATAGAAAGACTTATCACACAGGGACTATTGGAACCTTGTATGTCACCACATAATACCCCTATTTTACCAGTAAGAAAACCTGATGGAACTTATCGATTAGTACAAAATTTAAGAGAAGTAAATAAAAGACTCATTTTGTAGAAGCTTTCCCTGTAACACGATGTACGGCCAAAACAGTAATTAAGATCTTATTAGAAGAAATAATTCCGAGATATGGTATTGTAATTATCATAGATTCAGATAGGGGACCACATTTTACCTCAAGAATAATTAAAGAAACAATGGAGCTTTTTGGAACTAAGTGGGAATATCATACACCTTGGCACCCGCAAAGTTCTGGTAAAGTTGAAAGGATGAATGGAGAACTAAAAAAAAAAAAAAAAAAAAACACTTAACTAAATTGATGATGGAAACTAAAATGAGTTGGGTAAAATGTTTACCATTAGCTCTATTGCATATCGGACCCAACCGCGTACTGATACAGGAATCTCACCATTTGAAATGATATATGGGATGCCATATGATTTTGGTAGCCCTCTAAAACATCCAAAAATAGAGGATACTTTTCTAAGAGAATATGTATTTGAATTAATGAAGAGAAGACAGGAGTTAAAAAAAAAAAAAAAATTAGTAACTCAGAGACCTCCTTTAGATATAGCAATACATAGAATTCAACCTGGAGATCAGGTATTAATAAAGACCTGGAAAGAATCCTCATTAACCCCTTGTTGGGAAGGGCCCTTTGTTGTTCTTCTTACCACAGATACAGCAATTTGTACTGCTGAAAAAGGCTGGACTCATGCATCGAGAGTTAAAGGACCGGTAGAATTATCTTCCCCAAAGTGGATTATAACATCCAAACCAGGAGATCTTCAAATGAAAATCAGAAGAACAGGACTGGTAAATGAACCCTTACGAGGAGAAAGTAAAAACTAACTTATACCAGTGATTCCAACTACCCCTGGGAACACTCTTTAAAGAGTAAATATGGCATCCTGGTGTAATAATGAACGGATACCCTATCAGACGAGAGAAGCTGAAATATGTAAATTAACAACTGAAATACCTGAACCTTGGAGGAAACTTCAGGGTATACCTTACATAAAGCATCTCACTTCGGGCATGTGGAGTGAGTGACTTGTAAATGCATACAGTATGATAAGAAATGGTATTGTACTTCAACTTTACGTCATACTCATTGTATAGACTGTAGAAATCATCACTTAGTTGTAAGAAGAACTAGTGTGAAAATTTATAAATTACTCTGCAAATGAGAATTATTAATACCTGAAACCTAGGAAATATACAAGGAAAACTGACATAACATTATAAAACCACATGCTACCAAAATTGCTTGGGAGCGAACCCCAAAATAATTCATTGATAAAGTAAAACCTGAAATGAGATTCTAAATAAATAACATGATTCTAAAACCACAGTGAGAAGGCTAAGTGAGCATAAAAGCAGAACTCCTGAAGAATACCACTGCTACCGAGAAGAGCTAATACCTCGTTGCTCCCTGCAAAGGAGTAGACGAAGGAGGCAGAGAGGTACAATTGTGGAGACAACTAACTCTGCGAAAACAAACTTGCCACTAGCCTATACCACCGCAATAAGACTGAAAATTAGATTACAGTTTACAAAGCAAATAAAGTTCCAGGTATTAAAGTTCTATGTCAGCAGGACCCCCCCCCTAGTTTTTCAGTTACAATGATAAGAATTATCTTATAGGTAGTCTGAAAAGTTATAATAAAATTTGATAAGCAAATTACTGATAAATAAAAGAAGGGGGGAATTGAAATAGTTAATAAAGGCAAAGATAAATAATTTGCTAATCAAATTATCTTTACAATGTTAGTATTAGTGGTTAGTTTGAATTACAAATGTCAAACCACAATGTTATGTTATATGGAAAGCTATATCTTACTATGTTAAACAAGTTCTGACTGTAAGCTTTAAATGAGCCTATAAAGATATGGATAAAGGGGCATAGCCAAGCAGTACAACCCCCAGCACAGCCGAGCCAGGAGCGGCGGAGCAGCCGCGGCAGCAAGCTGCCCGAGGGAAGAGCCGGCCCGAGGGAGGAGCCACTCGCCCCGCTCCGAGAGCAGCCGCTGCCATCTGAGGACCACCTCCATCTGAGACCTGCCACCCGGCATCCCGGCGCCGCCTAAAGGGGAGGGAATAGCGGCACATATAAAAGATCATGGCACGTTTTTGGCGGGAAGACCGTTGGCGGAACAGGAGTTTCCCCGGGTCTTCCAGCGCGCTGCTTTGCTTAATTGCCTTCAATAAATTTCTACAATATATTTAAAAGAAAAAAATTTATATCTGGTCATTTGACTATAACAAAGCCCGTGCACCTCAGAACGGGCTCACATCATAAAGGCTCTGTCCTCATAAACACCATAAATGTCATAAAAGCACTGTCCTCATACACCCCACACACCTCATGACAGAGCTCTCATCATAAAAGATCTCTCTGCATAAAGCCCATGCAGGTCATAAAGGTGCTGTCCTCAGAAAGCCCATACACCTCATAAGAGGCTCTCCTCATAAAGGCCATGTCCTCATAAACCCCATAAACGTTGCTGCCTAAAAGGCTGCAGAGGGAAAAAGACTCCAGGCCAAACTGGGTAGGAGGTCAGAGAAACAGCAGAGGTTTCCATGAGCCTCCAGGAATACAAACCCACACCTATACCTTCCAACGCAGGGGTTACAGTTTTTATAATGATTTCCACCCAATGCCCGTCCCGTCCCCGCCTCGGTTCTGCCCCGCTCTGCCCCAGGAACGCCCGTGGGGAATTGAGTCTGGGGGAGTTTGGAGCTTTGAGCCGCTGCAACTACAACTCCCGGCGTGCCCCGCGCGGAAAAGGGGGCGGGGCGGGGTCTCTGCCGGCGGTGCGCGCGCACAGCCCCGCGGTGGCTGCCGGGAAAGCGATGGCGGCGGCGACAACAGCGGGATCTGTTGACCCCTGTGAGCCCTGGCGGGGGCTGCGGCGGGGCTGGGGATGCGCTCGGGGGCTGCGGGGAGCGCGGCTGTGGGCGGGAAGGCTGGAGGGCTCGGCAGAGTGGAGAGGAGGGGCTCGGGGGTTCCCGAGGAGGTTTTGAGGTCCGTGAGGGGCTGTCGGGGGGTCACGGAGGTGGATTTGGTGTCCTGAGGGCGCTCAGAGGGGAGGGTGAAGGTGCCTGAAGGGGTTTAGGGAGGTCCCTGAAAGGGCTGGGGCCATGGAACCCTCCTGGGGGGGGCTGTTTAAACGCCATGGCTGCACTGCGCAGGCGCCGGCGGAGTTTCCACAAGGGAACTCTAACTCCCATAAGGCCTCGCGCGGCGCCGCCATTGCCACTCGTGCCACAGCGCCCCCTGCCGGCTGGGCGGACCGACCCCAAGGAAAGCGGGTCCTGATGCCCCCCCCAGAGACCCCCAAAACTCAGCACACAGAGACCCCACAGGGACGGGATCCAGGTGGTCCCCTAAAGCCCAGTAGTGGGGTTCAAGGGGTCTCCCAGCCCTCAGGGGAGGGGTCCTGGCAGTGCCACCAAAAGTCTTGGGAGGACATGAACCACATGCAGGTAAGGGTATCCCAGTGCCCCCAGTATAGCCCAGTGACTTCCCAGTGGCTCTCAGTATGGCCCAGTAACCCCCCAGTGACCACCCAGTGTTTCCCAGTGACCTCCCATTGCCCCCTAGTATGGCCCAATGATCCTCCAGTGAGCACCCAGTAACACCTAGTAAGGCCCAGTAACCTCCCAGTGTCCCCCCGTGTGTCCTGGTAATCCCCACTAATCGCCCAGTCCCTCCCAGTGCCCTCCCAGCATCGCTCAATAACCCCCCAGTCCCTCCCAGTGCCCTCTGCTTCCCCCCAGTGTGACCCAGTATCCCCCAGTAGTCACCCAGTGCCCCCCAAAGCCCCCCAAGTGTCCCCAGTGTGTCCCCAGATTCCCTTGACCTTTCTGTGAGTTTGGGGGGATGGGGCCATTTTGTGAGTCAGAGGGTCCTTCTGGGGGGAGATGGAGGGTTGGGGACATCAGGGATGGGGTTTGGGGACAGTGGGGAGGGGTTTGGGGACAGTGGAATGGAGGGTGTCAAGGGGGTAATTGGGTCCATGGGGAGGCCCTGGGGACATTGGAGACACCAGGGGAGTCTCGGGGTGCAAAGTGGGAAATTGAGGACAGCAGGAGGGTCTTGGGGACACCAGAGGGGTCTCAGGACTCACCTGCTCGTGGTGCTGTCCCCCCGAGGCCCCAATAAGGCCCCCAAATGTCCCCTAACCCCCATTTTTCATTTAATCACCTTTCCCCCCCAATGCTCCCAAGACCCCTTTAACTCCCCCAAATGCACCCAGAGGCCCCCAAAATGCTTCAAATCCCAATCAAACCCCCAACAAAGAGGGATCACCTGGCACCCTGGGACAGGAACACACTGGGCTGTACTGGGGCACTGAGGGGGCACTGGGCTGTACTGGGAGAGCCCTCATCCCCAAAGCCCCTCCTCCTGGGCATCCGTGCCCCAGTCTGGGAACCACGGCGGGGTTGGATCAAGGGGTGCACTTGATGATCTGGGAGATCTTTTCCAAGCCGGCTGATTCTGGGATTCTCTGGGTGCCATTGCCAGGGCAGCACATGCTGGAGGCTCTGTCCACAGGGCATAGATGTGTCTGTGCAGACAGAGAGACAAGGGCAGTCTGCAAAGATGTGGGGTTAGAAAAGCAGGGGAAGTTGTGGGGTGGTTGTGGAAGGAGAAAGAAGCCCCCAGGCCAGTGCAAGCAGGCCCCCCTGGGCTTGCACATCATCTGCCCTCCCTGCAGGTTCCTGTGCTGGAGAGCAGGCCCTGAGGTGTCCCTGAGCAATGGCCCGGAGGTGAGCCCAGAGCTGGCCCTGAGGTGGCCCTGAGAAGAAGGCAGAGGTGGTGCTGAGGCAGGAGAGCCCCGTGCTGGGGAAGAGGCTGAGCTGGGAGTGCCCAGCAGCGAGAAGGTGCTGCGTCCATGCCCTGTGTGCCAGGTGAGCTGGGGCTTTGCTGCAGAGCTGCGGGCGCTGATTGGAGCGGCTGCAGCTGCTGAGCTGGTGGCACCCAGGAACACAAAGTGTGCCCGGCCACGGAGCCTGCAGGG
>NW_026087575.1:0-49023 GCF_022539395.1 Myiozetetes cayanensis
GAGCAACTGGGATCATGCTGGAAGCAACTGGGAGTAACTGGGAGTGACAGGGTGCATGCTGGAGGCAACTGGCATGAACTGGGAGTGACTGGGATCACCCTGATGGGAACTGGGACCATCCTGGGGCAAGTGGAAGTCACTGGGTGTCAGGGGTTTCTGTGGGTGTGTTTTGGTAGCAGGGGGACTCCAGGGGTGGCTTCTGTTGGAAGCTGCCAGAAGCTTCCCCTGCCCCGTGGAGCCAATGCCAGCTGCTCCAGGACGGACTTGCTGCCGCTGGCCAAGGCCGAGCCCATCAGGAGCAACAGGAACAGCTCTGGGATAACAGATTTAGGGACAGAAGGAATTGCAACCAGGGAAGAGTGGAGTGGGAATGCAGACCCCAAGGGCAGTGCAGAAGGAGGGGTAGGAGGTGCTCCAGGCCCTGCAGCCCCTGGGGGAGCATCGGGGTGCAGAGACCCCCCTGCAGCCCCTGGAGGCTCCCACGCTGGAGCAGGGGGATGCAGGAAGGAGGCTGTGACCCCGGGGCAGGCCCAGGATGGAGCAGGTCCTGGCAGGGACCTGCAGCCTGTGCAGAGGGAAGCCCAGGCTGGAGCAGGTTTTTCCCAGCAGGACTCGTGGTCCTGTGGGGGACCCACACTGGTTCAGCTCATCCTTGAAGGACTGACCCCATGGAGGAGGGACCCATGGGACTGCAGGGTGGGAAGAGCTGCTGTCTGAGGGATGGACTCATGTTGGGAGGTCCATCCAGGACTGTCTCCCTTGGAAGGGACCCCCACAGGAACAGAGGAAAGACTCAGAGTTGTGGCCCCCTGTAGCCCCTGGTGGAGACCAAAGTAACGCAGGTGTCCCCCTGCAGACTATGGAGGAGCATCGGGGTGCAGAGACCCCCCTGCACCCCAGGAAAGAGTAACCCACAGGACAGCAGAATGGGAAGAGTTGCTGTCCGAGGGATGGACTCAACACCTGACTGCAACCCCCTTCCCCGTCCCCTTGAACTGCTGGGGGGGAGGAGGGAAAGCTGAGAAGGAAGGAGGGGTTAGGGGAAGGTATTTTTAAGACTTTTATTTCTCAGTCTTTGGGTTTTATCCAGTCAGTAATAAATTTAAGTCCTATCCCTACTTTGAGTGTGCTTTGCCTATCAGTGAGCAACTTTCTCCCCACCCTTATTTCTACTCAGGAATCCTCAGCTGTTCTTTTTTCTCCGTTCTTTGGAGTTGCAGAGTGATGGGGAGGTAGTGGCTTTTAGTGGGTGTTTGAAATCCAGCCAGAGTCAACTCACTAAACCAACCCATGTGCTTGAGGACCTTTTGTGATGTCACAGCCTACACTCTCCATTCTGGAATAGCCCTTGGCAACCAAAGAACCAACACCCCACAAGGTCAGAATGAAATCCCACCCATGTGCCCCTTTATGATGTCCTGGCCCATCCTCTCCATTCTGGAATAGCCCCTGGAAACCAAAGAACCAACGCCCCACACCCCCACAGTGCAGCCCCACCCATCTGCCATGGGACTCCTTGTGAAGTCACGGCCTTTCCCCCAGGAAAGAAAGCCTGTAACCTTCGGGTTTCAGGTGCAGTTGGTAGGCCACCCTGAGCACTCCATGGGCAACAAGAGCTTTCTGTCCTGCCACCTTTTGTCTGGCAGGAATCTTTGTCCACATTCCAATTTGGCAGTCGGACTGACAATTCCAGCGTGGGGCTCCTGCAAGCGAACGACAGCCCTGCCCTCCAGGAAAGAAACCCCTTACCCTCGGTCTCTTTTCCTCTTCCTTCAAATACAACCTGCAGGGCAGCTTTCTGCCATCTCTTCTCTTGGGAATTGTGAAGATAGACCTGCTCCCATGTTTAACACCTCAGGCAAAACCACCCTGTTAACACCTTTCCCAACCTTCCCCATCCTTTCCCAAAGCCGAGATGTGGAAAGAACAAGTGCCCTTGTCCCTGGCTGTGCTGCTGTGCTGGGAGTCTCTTCCCTCCAGCTCTGCACACAGGCACTGCTCCTGCAGCTCCAGAGAAGGGCTGAAGAAGCATCTTCAGCACAGAAATCAGGGCAGGTGTATCAGGGATTGTTGATATTTTTTGGTCTGTGTTTGGCCCAGCCACCTGCAAAAGTTTTGTTCTTTGCCTGTCAAGTTCACTGATAAACAGGAGCTTCGTCCTTGGAGAGAGAGTTTCTTGTGTAAACTGTTGTAATTGGTGTTCTGTGATTGGCTGGTTGTCTGTAGAGGACATTTGAAGGAGAAACTGAAGAGGAGAGGATGAAGTAAAGCCCCCAGACCCAAACAGATCAGACCCCTTGAGTGAAACAGCGCAAGTGCGAGGGGAATCCCCACGTTCTCCCGCATGGCTGAAGGGGGGCACTCACAGAACGGGGCAGGGACCGAGGACCTCTGGCTGGGCGGTGCTGCCACACCGGCCCAGGGAGATGTCACCACCTAAGTGGATAAAAATGCAGGTGGTTCATGCTCGGGGCTCTCAAGATTCACAGGAAGGACAACGTTGCCTTTTGTGGGTACGCCGCTATCTTTGTGAGCCTGCTGACCCTCCGAGGATGCAGCCTCTGCTGTGGGGAATTCTGGTTATCCTGGGGTCGGTAAGACAACCTCATAAAAGACACCTGAGTGAGTGGGGGTTTCCCTGAGGGCTCAGTTCACTCCCCTCCTTTCTTGTCTCTCGGGTTCCCATTTACTTGGTCACTTTTTGTAACAAATATTGGACTTATTGTTGAGCTTTCAGCAGTGTCTTGGTTTTCACTCTCGGCATCCTTTCAAACTCACCCCGTTACAGGGACTCAGACTGACAATTCCAGTGCATGTGTTCTGACTCCAATCAAATGCATTTCTACCCAGGAAGGAAAGCCCTTACCCTCCATCTCTCCCATGCAATTGGTGAGCCACTCTTGGCACTCCATGCGCACATAGAGCTTCCTGTGCTGGCACCTTTTGTCTGGGAGGAATCTTCATTCTTCTTCTATTTTGGGGCTCAGACTAACCATTCCAGTGCAGGGGTGGTGACACCAAAGAAATGCATTTCTACCCTCTGCCATAGGGAGGACACTCCCCAATAGACCAGATGGCTCCAAGCCTTGCCCAGATAAGTTTGATAAGGGGAGTCACTCAGGCACAATTCATAGACTTGCATTAGAACTTTGGAAATGTCCTTTGGGGCAAGTATTTTCCAAAGATATTGAATTTCAGTCCAAAATGTGCTGCTGTCCCTCTAAGACCATTCTCTAGGCCTCCCTAAGTATTTTGCTCATAGTGTGAGACTTGGCAGATGCTTGAAGTGCTTTAGGCAGCAAGAGGCACCCACCTGGAACCAGAAACCCAAACAAAGTTGTTGTTGAGTTAGGAGATGAGCAGCCTGGAAGCTCGAGAAAGACAGAGCTACTACATGCCCTTCCCTGGGACGAGGGTGAGCCCATGTGGATACCAGCACAAGAACAACAGCAACTGAGGGAGGAACTCTGCCCTCAGTGCTCCCCAGAAGCTGAAAGTCGCAGGTGAGTTGTGGCACTGTGGAAAAGGCAGGGAAATGTCATCGGCCCCACAGACCTCAGGTGAGGGAAGTGACCCTACCCTGCCCCATGGCGTGTCCCTGGGTAGGAGGATGCTGGGGGTCACTGGGCAGTTCAGCCCAGCCTTTGCCACTGGGGACAACCCTCCCAGTCATGGGAGAGCATCCTGCTCCTCTCCTGCCCCTGAATCACAGAAAGGGGAGAGTGGTGGTGTCAGATCTAATGCAGAGCCACAGCTGGGCAGGGCATTCATTTCTTGATCCTCACAGATGACAGATGGTGGATCTGGGATCCCCACAGTGTCTCAGTGTGTGCAGCACCTGGGGGAGCTGCAGGCTCTCAGCCTGTGCCTTTCTCCTCCCAGGCAGCAGGTCCAGCTCCCAAGGAGGCACAGACACCAATGGGGAAGGATTCCCTCCTCACACACTCAGTGACCCTCAGCATCAGGGCCAAGGCTGCCCAACTGCCACCACCAGGACATGAGGACGTTCATCAGCTAGGATCTCACTGGGCTGGAATGGCATATCCTGCTCACTGCTTTCTCTCCCCATCACGCCTTCTCTGGTCTCTATTTCTAAGAGCTCATGTCAGCCAGTTGGGCAGATTTGCATGAGCTGGCTGGTTCCACATTCATCTAAAGGATCAAGATGGGAGCTGGGGGAGGAGTTCAGTGTCTGGGATGGTCCCTGCACAGGACACCAAGAATCATGAGCTCTACATTTCTCTAACAGACAGCAAACCCTCGACTAAGACAATATTCCCTGTCAGAGGTAAGTGATAACTTGTGAGCCCTTTCCACTCTTCTTTCCTCCTGGATATGTTTTGTCCACATTGTGACCCACCCTTCTTCCAGGGTCAGCCATTCCCCTCTGGATCTGAATCCTGTTCTGTGTCCTCACCTTGCTCCTCTTGTTGTCCGCCCCCATCAGCACCCTCGTCCTGGAGAGATGGGGCCCTGAGCACTGGGAGAGCCCAGTTTGGAGACATCCCCATGCCCATCAGTTCCCTCTGATGCTCTACCTGCCCTGCACTCCCTGCTGTCCCCATGCCTCTGCCCCCTAACCTGAGTGGGACCAACCCCACCCCCAGCTCCCCTTTGGGCTCAGCCTGCTTGGGGCAGTGCTCAAGGGCTGTGCTGCCATTGCCCTGCTCTGCTTTGCTCAGCCCCTGCTCTCTGCTCACACACAGCCCTGTGGAACTTCACAGAATCACACACAGTATTCCAAGTTGGAAGGGACCCACAAGGATCATCGAGTCCAACTCCTGAGCCTTCCCTGGACCATCCCCCAGAGTCACACCACGTGCCCGGGAATATCGTCCAAACGCTTCTTGTGCTTGCACCAAGCCAGTGGTGCTGAACCCCCCACACAGGCACCTCCTGCTCCCAGACAGCAGCATCTCCAGCCTCTGGGTAAGGGAGAGGGGATGCAGCCATCTCCTAAGTTTTCCCAAACAGGGCATTCACGTCGAACCTTGATGGCTGCCTCACCCCTCTGGGAGGATCTGTGGGCATGTGCTGGAATTTCTGGAGGCGCTGACATTCCTAGAGGAACTGCGTTTCAGCTGTTCTCTCCACTGTCCTGGCTTTAGCTTTCCTGAAGGAAACATTTGCTTGGAGAGGCCTCAGAACAAAAACAAAAGAGCACAAAACCAACCAAAGAGTCCTGTACCAAAAATCCCCCTCAAAAAAAGGAAACTCTCCGGTATTCCTCGCTTTTTGGCGAGGAACATCAGTGACATCAAGGGGACATGGTGCCACCGCTGGGGACAATTGTGAAATCACAAGGAGAGCAGTGACATCAAAGGGCACATCGGTGACTTCACAAGGACATGGGTGACATCACAGAGAGACCAGTGATATCAGCGGGGACTGGTGACAAGACAGGGACATCGGTGCCATCACAGGGGACGGTGGTTACATCACAGAGACAGCAGTGACATCATTAAAGATCAGTGACATCACAGGTGACTGGTGACAATGAAAGGATAACTGTGATGTCACAGACAAAACAGTGATGTCACAGGGATCTGGTGACATCACAGGGACATCAATGACATCACGGGGACAAGGTACCACTGCTGGGAACAGTGGTGACACCACAGGGACAGCAGTGACATCACTGGGGACCAGTGTCATCACAGGGGACTGGTGACAATGAAAAAATATCTGTGATGTCACAGGGAAATCAGTGACATCAAAAAGAACATTGGTGACTCCACAAGGGCAGGGGTGAAACTACAGAGACAACAATGACATCATCGAGGATATTGATGACATCACAGGAGACAGTGGTGACATCACAGGGGACTGGTGACATCACAAAGGACTGGTGACATCACAGGGGACATTGGAGAAATCACAGGGACAAGGTGCCATCGCTTACATCAGTGGTGGCATAAGAGGGACCGCAGTGACATCACAGGGGACTAATGAGAACAAAGACTAAGCCCTGTTGTCACAGGGACATCGGTGACATCACATGGGACATCAGTGACTTCACAATGACAGGGGTGACATCACAGAGACACCAGTGACATCATTGGGGACATTGTTGACATCACAGGGGACAGGGATGAAGTCACAGAGACACCAGTGACATTAACAGGGACATCTCTCATATCACAGGGGACATCAATGACTTCATAAGGCCAGGGGTGACATCACAGAGACACCAGTGATATCATCGGGGACATTGTTGCCATCACAGGGGACAGTGGTTACATTACAGAGACAGTAGGGACATCACTGGGGACCAGTGACATCAGAGTGACAACAGAGGGGCAGCAGTGATGTCACAGGGACAGTGGTGACATCACAGGGGGTGGAGGCGACAACATGGAGACACCAATGATCACATTGGGGATATCGGTGACATCACAGGGAACAGTGGTGACATCACAGTGGAACCTGTGAAATTATAAGCAGTTATTGTCATCAAATGGAAAGCCGTGATGTCACAGAGGCATCAGTGAAATAATGGGGACATGGTACTACCATTGAGGACAGTGGTGACATCACAGATACAGCAATGGCGTCATTGGGAACCAGAAATATCACTGGGGACTGGTGACAACAAAGGGACAGCAGTGATGTCACAGGGACATCGATGATGTCACGGGGACCTGGATAACAACACAGAGACACCAGTGATATCATGGGGAACATTGGTGACATCACAGGGGAGAGTGGTGACATTACAGGGACAGCAGTGACATCACTGTGGACCAGTGACATCACAGAAGATTGGTGAAAACAAAGGGGCAGCCGTGATCTCCCAAGGACATCAGTGACATCACTGGAGACATCGGTGACTTCACAAAGACAGGGGTGACATCACAGAGACACCAGTGACATCATCGGTGACACTGGTGACATCACAAAGACAGCTGTGACATCGTTGTGGACCAGTGAGGTCACAAGGGACTGTTGACAAGAAAGAGACAGCCATGATATAATGTGAACATCGATGACATCTTTGGGGACATCGGTGACTCCAAAAGGAGAAGGGTGACATCACAGGGACATCCATCACATCACTGGGGACTAGTGACCTCACAGGGGAATGGTGACAACAAAGGGATAGCCGTGATATCACAGTGACATCAGTGACATCATCGGGGACATTAGTGACATCACAGGGGACAGTGGTGTCATCACAGGGAAAGCGGTGACATCATTGGGGACCAGTGACATAACAGGGATCTGGTGACATCAGAGGGACATTGGTGACATCATGGGGACATGGTGCCACCACTGGCGACTGTCTGACATCACAGGGGGAGCAGTGACATCACAGGGGACATCAATGACTTCACAAGGACATTGGTGACATCACAGAGGGACTAGTGACATCACCAGAGATATTGGTTACATAACAGGGGACAGTGATGACATCACAGGGATAGCAGTGACATCACTGGGGGTCAGTGACATCACAGGGGACTGGTGACAAGAAAGGGACACAAGGACAGCAGTGACATCATTGGGAACTGTGGTGACATCACAGAGACAGTGGTGACATCACAGAGGAACCTGTGAAATCATAGGCGACTGTTACCAACAAATGGAAAGCCGTGATGTCACAGCGACAGCAGTACATCACAGGGACATCGGTGACATCCTGGGGACCTGGTACTACCTTTGGGGACAGTGGTGACATCACAGAGAAAGCAAAGGTGTCATTGGGGACCAGAAATATCACTGGGGACTGATGACAACAAAGGGACAGGGACATCAGTGACATCATATGGGATGTAGGTGACTTTACAAGTACAGGGCTGACATCACAGAGACACCATTTATATCATCGGGGATATTGCTGACATCACAAGGGCCAAAAGTGACATCACAGGGGACTGGTGACATCACAAAGGACTGGTGTCATTACAGGGACATTGGAGAAATCACAGGGACAAGGTACTACCACTGACGTCATTGGTGGCATAAGAGGGACCGCAGTGATATCATTGGGGACCAGTGACATCACAGGGGACTAATGAGAACAAAGGCTAAGCCCTGTTGTCACAGGGACATGGGTGACATCACAGGGGACATCAGTGACTTCACAAGGACAGGGGTGACATCACAGAGACACCAGTGACATCATCTGGGACATTGCTGACATCAGAGGGGACACTGGGGACATCACAGGGACATCGGTGAAATCACTGAGGAACAGCAAAATTACAAGGGAATGGTGAAAACAAAGAGACAGCAGCGATGTCACAGGGAAATCAATGACATCACAGGGACAGGGATGAAATCATAGAGACAGCAGTGACATCATTGAGGACCATCATCAGGGTATTGGTGAAAACAAAGGGACAGCTGTGATGTCACAGGGACATCAGTGAAGTAAAAGGCGTCACAGAGACATTGGTGACCTCACAGGGACATGGTGCCACTGCTGGGGACAGTAGTGACATCAGAGAGACAGCAGTGACATCACTGGGGATCAGTGACATCACAAGGGACTGTTGACAACAAAGGAACAGCCGTGATGTCACAGGGACATCACTGACATTGGTGACATGACGGGACCATGGTGCCACGGCTTGGCACAGTGACATCACAGAGACACCAGTGACATCATTGGGGACATTGTTGACATCACAGGGGACAGTGAAGACACCCAAGAGACACCAGTGACATCAATTGGGACATTTGTGACATCACAGGGGACCTCGATGACTTCACAAGGCCAGGGGTGACATCACAGAGACACCAGTGACATCATCGGAGGCATGGGAGACATCACAGGGGACAGTGGTGACATCACAGGGACATGGGTGACATCACTGGGGACCAATGACATTGCATGAGACTGTTGACAATAAAGGGACAGCTGTGATGTCACAGGGACATCGATGACTTCACAAGCACACGGTTGACATTATAGAGACACAAGTGACATCATCAGGGACATTGCTGAAGTCACTGGGGACAGTGTTGACATCACAGGGGTAGAGGTTACACCACTGAATACCAATGACATCACAGGGGACTGGTGAAAACAAAGGGACAGCCATGATGTCACAGGGAGATCCTGACATCACAGAGGACATTGGTGACATCACAAGGGATGGTGGTGACATCACTGGGACAACAGTGAAATCATTGGGGACCAGTGACATCACAGGGGACTGGTGACAATAAAGGGAAGCTTTGATGTCACAGGGATATCTTTGACATCACAGGGGACATCAGTGACTGCACAAGGCCAGGGGTAACATTGCAGAGACACCAGTGACATGATTGGTGACACTGGAGACATCACAGGGACATCAATGACATCACTGGGGACCAGTGACATAACAGAGGACTGCTGACAACAAAGGGACAGTTGTGATGTCACAGGGACATCGGTGACATCAGAGGGGAAAGCGGTGACTTCACAAGGACAGGGGTGACATCACAGTGACCCCTGTGACATTACAGTGGACAGTGGTGATATCACAGGGGCAGCTGTGACATCACTGGGGACACAGAGACCACCCCTGGGACACCACTGACATCACAGGGGACAGTGGTGACACCTGTGAGGACAGCAGTGACATCACTGGAGACCAGTGACATCACAGGGACATTGGTGACATCACAGGGACATCGGTGACATCACAGGGACATCGGTGACATCAGTGGGGACCAGTGACCTCAGAGGGGACTGTTGACAACAAAAGGAGAGCTGTGATGTCACAGGACTATCAGTGACATCACAGGAGACATCAATGACATCACAGGGACATCGGTGACATCACGGAGACATGGTGTTACCATTGGGGACAGTGGTGACATCACAGAGACAGCAATGCCTAATAACAACAAAGGCACAGCAGTGATGTCACAGGGAGATCGATGACATCACAGGGGACAAGGATCACAACACAGAGACACCAGTGATATCATGGGGGACATTGGTGACATCACAGGGGACAATGGTGACAATACAGGGACAGCAGTGACATCATTGTGGACCAGTGACATCACAGAAGACTGATGAAAACAAAGGGGCAACCGTGATCTCCCAAGGACATCAGTGATATCAGAGGGGACATCGGTATCTTGACAAGGACAAAGGTGACATCGCAGAGACACCAGTGACATCATGGGTGACACTGCTGACATCACAGGGACAGCAGTGAACTGGTGACCAGAAAGAGAGAGCTGTGATGTCACAGGGCTATCAGTGACATCACAAGAGACGGGGGTGACAACACAGAGGACAGAGGTGACATCGCAGGGACATCGGTGACATCACTGTGGACCAGTGAGGTCACAGGGGACGGGTGAGAACAAAGAGACAGCCGTGATATAACGTGGACATCGATGACATCCTTGGGGACAGCGGTGACTTCACAAGGACAAGGGTGACATTACAGAGACATCAGTGACATCATCAAGGACATTAGTGACATCACAGGGGACAGTGGTGTCATCACAGGGACAACGGTGACATCATTTGGGACCAGTGACATCACAGGTACATTGGTGACATCATGGGAATATGATGCCACCACTGGGGACAGTTGTGATATCACAGGGAGAGTAGTGACATCACAGGGGACATTGGTGACTTCACAAGGACATCGGTGACATCATCAGAGACTAGTGACATCATCAGGGACATTGGTTACATCACAGGGGACAGTGGTGACATCACAGTGACATCGGTGACATTGAGGACGAATGGCATTACAGGGGACTGGTGACAACAACGGGGCAGCTGTGATGTCACACAGACATCAGTGACATCAGAGGGGACAGTGGTGACTTTACAAGGACAGGGGTGACATCACAGTGACACCAGTGACATCACAGTGGACAGCGGTGACATCACAGGAACAGCAGTGATATCATTGGGGATATCGGTGAGATCAGAGGGACAGTGGTGAAATCATTGGGGACACTGGGGACACCCCTGGGGACACTAGTGACATCACAGGGACATCGGTGACATCATTGGGGACAGTGGTGACATCACATGGACACCAGTGACATCGGTGGGGAGAGTGGTGACATCACAGAAGACCGGTGACATCATTGGGGACACAGGGACCACCCCTGGGGATAGCAGTGACATCACAGGGAGAGTGGTGACATCTGTGGGGACAGCAGTGACATCACTGGAGACTAGTGACATCACAACTGTCTGGTGACATCACAGGGATGGTGATGATATCAACTGGACAGCTGTGACATCATTGGGAATACCAGTGACATCACAGGGACAGTGGTGACATCACTGGGGATGTTGGGGATGTTTGGGGGCCTTTGGGAGGGCACCTGCCTGGGGGTTTTCATGCGAGCACGGACGACTCAGCACACCAATGTGATGATCAGAGAGCGCCGTTGATTGGAATCAAGCAGCAGTCTTTGATCCAGTTTTCTAACAATACTCTTCTATCAGCTCTGTTTCTTTAACATTCTTTATGTCCTTTCCCACTCTGATAGCTGGTACTGAGACCCTGTTTTCTATATCCAGTTTTGCTACTGCTTCTCTTGGTAGATCTTTCACATCCTGGTACCATCAGAAGGTCATCAGAACAACAGATCATGTTTTCAGAGTTGAAACATAAGATTATATTCTGATAGTAGCATATCCTCTAGTTAGCAATATCAGGCTATGTTCTCACAGCTGCAGCAGATCCTCTATATTAGCACTAAAAATCCCTACACTTCCTCCTTTTTCTTTAAACAAAGCAGACACGGTTTGAGCCATTAAGCTGTGAAAACATTGAACCAGACATGGCAGAAAAATACACACTCCTGGGAGCAGAAAGACAATGGGTGCCAACCATTGTACAGTTGGCATAAGCTGATTCTGGGGGGGCTTTGGGAGGGCACCTGCCCTTCAACACCAGGACTGCAGAGAACTGGGAAGCTTTACTGGAAGCACTGGGAGCAGCAGGTGGCTGGTGTGAGAACAAAAGCAGGGCTGGGGGGGACACATGACACCCCCAAACTCCAGGTGGGGATGGACTGGGGGGTCCTGGATGGGCCTGAGGCCACGGGGAGGGGCTGTGGCTGCCGCCGGCTCAGGAGCTCTGTGAAGAGAGAAAAGGGTGTGACAGGGAGCTGGGGGGGCAGAGGGGGCACACACGCTCTGGGGAACGGGGGACACGACCCTGGGGACCCCCTTTACCTTCTCCCGCAGGTAGAAGCCGAGCCCCAGCACCAGGAAGACGGAACCCAATACGAAGCCCCCAACCCCCACCAGGATCTTGCTGTGCACGGTGTCCTGTGGCATCTCTGGGGGGAGCCGGGGGGGTCAGGACCCCCAAAACCTCCCAGAGACCACCCAAGACTCCCTGAAAACCCTGTCCTGGTCTCCCCCAGCCCCCCCCCAGCACTCCCTGAAACCTCCTGCCAGTCTCTTTCCAGCCCCTCGGGGATCCCCAAAGCCCCTCCCATCCCACTTAGGACCCTCCACCCCCCTCCCATCACCCCCAGGACACCCCTGAACCCCTCCCAGTCCATTCCCACCCCACCTAGCACTTACCCAACCCAATCCCAGTCACCCCAAGACCCCCCAAACCTCCCTCCCATCCCTCCCAGGCTCCCCCAAACTCCCTCCCAGTCTCCCCAGGACTCCCCACAGCCCCACTCAGCCCTCCCAGGACACCCCAACCTCCTCCTCAGCCTCTCCATCGTCCCCCAGAGTGCCTCCCAGTGTCCCCAGTGCTCCCCCAGACCCCTGACCACCCTGCCAGTGTCCCCCATGCTGGGGGCCGGGCCGCACCCCAGTGCCGGCTGAGGGGTGCTCCAGGCTGACGTGCTCCACCTGGCAGGTGTAGGTGACCCCGCGCCGGGGGGGGATTTCCAGCATCACCAGCACCTGGTAGGTCCAGTCCCCGTTGGGGACCACGTCGGTGGCCACCACGTGCTCCGGCAGCTCCTGCCCATCCTGGAACCACCTCACCTGCACCGGCGCAGGGTAGAAATCCATCACGGAGCAGAGCAGGTGGTCGGGGCCGGGCTGGGAGCTCGACGGCACCAGCGAGATGGACACGCTGGGGGGCACTGGGAGAGAGTCCGGGGGAGACACTGGGCTGAGCTGGGGGGCACTGGGAGAGAGGGGAGGGGACTTGTAGGACATTGGAAGGGGTTTGGGTGGCACTGGGAGGGACTGGGATGGTGCTGGGGGGGACTGGGAATGGACTGGGGTGGAAGGGGATGGGCTGAGGGGGTTACTGCGGAGAGAGTTGGGAGATGTGGGAGTGAACTGAGAACCACTGGGAATGGACTGAGAGGGTCTGGGAGTGAAATCAGAGGATCTCTGAAGGACTGGGAGGGACTGGGAATGACTGGGAAGGACTGGGAGGGACTGGGATGAACTGGGAAAGGCCCGAGCGGGACTGGGAGGCTGAATCCTGGAGAGGGAACTCTGCGCTGCGGATCTGCCCGGCAACTGATGAGTCATCGAAGAGATGCGCTCTGATTGGCTGAGGGGAGGGAGAGCGGTAGCCCCAGAGGGGCGGAGACGCGGGGGGGCACTGGGAGAGACTGGGATGGACTGGGGGACACTGGGAATAACTTGGAAGGATCGGAATGGATTGAGGGGCACTGGGAGAGACTGAGATGGATTCGGGGGGCATAGGAAGAGACTGGGATGGACTGGGGGCACTGGGAGAGACTGGGATGGATCACAATGGAATGAGGGGCACTGGGAGAGATGGAATGGACTTGGGGGGTATAGGAAGAGACTGAGATGGACTGGGGGGCACTGGGAGGGGGCCCAAGGCCACGGGGATGGGAAAAGGGAGGGCTGAGGGGTCTAGGGTGATTCCCAGGGAGGGTTTGAGGGGCTCCAGGGTCGTTCCCGGGGCAGGGGAATTCCCGAGGGAACCCGCTCTGCCCCGTGCTCACCTCTCCTCTCCACGCTGAACGGGGTGACCATCGGGTAGTTGTGCCGGCAGTACGTGTCCACCTGAGCCCGTCTGTGCTCCATGAATTCCTGTAGGCTGTTCCTGTACCTGGCCGCTATCTCCCCATACGGGGTGTCCCCCACATACAATCCCACATCGCTGTCGTAGTGTGTGTACTGCTGCCGGTTGTAGATGAGCCTCACCACGTACCTCACCCGCTCGGTGCCGTTGATGAAGTGACACTCGGCCTTTACCATCTCCTGGAACACCGCTTTGTGTGCAAGACACGGGTCAGGGGGTGCCCTGTCCTCCCCCATCATCCCCCAGCCCCCTTTCTCACCCTTCTCTGCCCCACGCCGCTGCAGCACCGGTCTTGGATGGGGGGAAACCCCCGATCAGCCCCCCGGGGATGGACAGCGGGTTGGGGACCCCCCAGTGCGGATCCGACCCCACCCCCAGAGCCCCAGGGAACCGCTGCAGGGCTCCAGTGATGGGGGACACAGAGGGACTCCCATGGCACCCCTCTTCCTCCTCTCCCACCCCCTTTTCTCCCCTTTCCCACAAACCTCCCAATCCCCAGACCCCCCCCGCGCTCACTTTGGGGCTCCCACTCCCCTCCCACTAATTCTGGGGGTTCCAACCCCCCTCGCTCTCACTTTTGGGGCTCCCACCCCTTCTTTTCTCTCCTCTTTCCCCCTTCCCGCCCCCCCCGCTCACCCGAGAGCTCCTCGCCCGCAGCCGGGGGGGCTCCCAGCACCACCAGTACCACCAATACGGCCCCAGCTCCCCGCACACGCTCCATCCCCAGCGCCAGGTAGGTGCTGACACCCCAAAACCAGCCGGACAAAGCCGTTTTTGGGCTGTTTTGGACGCGCTCTGATTGGCTGAGCGCAAAGTTGGGAGACAATTTTGCGTCGCGTCCTCCCGGTAACTGATGAGTCATCAGCAAGGCGCGCTCTGATTGGCCACAGTTCGCGTCGGTGCTCTCTGATTGGCTGAGGCCGTTAAGGGCGCTGCAGCCCCAGGTGGGGGGTTCTGGGGGGTCTTTGGGGTGCGGGACAGGTGGGAGCTCAGGGGAACCCACAAATGGGCGTTCAGGAGTCCCGCAGCTCTGCTGAACCCAAAAATGGCGATCAGGTTGTCCCGGAGCTCCGATAGGCTCCCAAAACCGAGCGGAGGGTGTTCTCTGATTGGCTGAGCTCGATGAGAGCTCAGTTTTAGCCGGGTCTGCCCGGCAACTGATGACGCTTCAGCTGCGCTCGCTCCCATTGGCTGGAGAGTTTTCGGGGTGCTGCGCCCCCCGGCCCAGCTCCCCCAGTTCACCACCGCTTTCCTGGGAGCCACATCGACTCTTCCCGGTATCCCGGTGTCCGGAGGGGCCATGGATGGAGCTCGGAGTATCCCCCTGCTGCCTCTGCTGCTGCTGGGGCTGACCCTGTCTGCGGCTTGGGGGATCCCGGATTGCTGGGGTTGGGGCTTGGGGTGATCTGGGTACGTGGGAATTCGATGTTTGGGGGGGCGGAGGGTGAGCAATCTTCGTTGTCCCGGTATTTTGGGTGTCCTGGAGTGACCAAACCCCCCTGTTCCTACAGTTTTGAGGTTCTGGGAGTACTTAAACTTCCCTTTTCCAGGATTTTTTGGGGCTGGGAGTGACCAAACCCCCCTTTTCCGGAGTTTTTGGGAGGGTGGCATTGCCCCAACCCCCCTGTTCCAGGGATTTTGGGGGTCTGGGAGTGTTACAACTCCCCTGTTCCTACAGTTTTGGGGCTCTGGGACTACCTAAACTTCCCTTTTCCATGGTTTTTGGGGGCTGGGAGTGACCAAGCCCTCCTGTTCCCAGGATTTTTGGGCTCTGGATGTGCCCAAACCAGCTTTTTTTTCCCAGGATTTTTAGTGTCTGGGAGTACCCAAACCCCCCTTTTCCAATATTTTGGGGATCTGGGAGTGCCCAAAACCCCTCTTTTCCATGACTTTTTGGGAGTGGAGCTGCCCAATCCCGGGCTGAAACCCCCCTTTTCCCGCTATTTCGGGCTGAAACCCCCTCATTTTCCCTGGATTTCTGGCTGAACACCCCCCCCCCCCCCTTTTCCCAGGACTTCGGGCTCAAACCCCCCTCCAAACCATCTCTTCCCAGTGTCCCACCAGATCATCCAGACGGAATACTACCAAAAAGCCCTGGATTCGATGGTGGAAGAGGGCGGTGAGTTCATGTTCGACTTCAACAGCTACGAGATTTTCCACGTGGAGCAGGAGCAGACAGTCTGGAGGCTCCCGGAACTCCAGGAATTTGCCAGTTTCGAGGCGCAGGGGGTGCTGCAGAATATGGTGATAGACAAGCAAAACCTGGAGAACTCCATGAAGGCTTCCAACAATTCCTGAATCCCCAGCGGTAATGGCAGGATCGGGGAAGGGGAAAAAAGGGAATTCGGGACCCACCCGATAGGATTTTTAGGGAGGAGTCAGGTGGAATTCCAGGGATATTCTGGTTTTTGGGCTCCCCCTGTCCCACTCCTTTCCAGGGGATCCGGAGAGAATTCCAAAGGGATCCATGTGGAATTCCGGGTATATTCCAGTTTTTAGGCTCCCCCACAAGTCCTTTCCAGGGGATCTCAGCAGAATTCCAGGGGGATCTGACTCGATTCCAGGGGGTTCCAACCCAATTCCAGGGGGTTCCAGCCCAATTCCAGGGGGATCTGACCCAATTCCAGGGGCATCCCGTGAGAATTCCAGGGGGATCCAACCCAATTCCAAGGTGGATCCCAGGCAGATGATTTCAATCCCGGTTCCTCCCGCCTGCCATCACCCCTTTCCATCCCAAACTCCATCCTTATCCCATTCCCACTCCATCCCACCCCATTCCACCCCTCCCAACCCCTTCCCAACCCCTTTCCCATCTCATCCCAATCCCCTTCTCCACCCTAAACTCCTTCTTTATCCCATTCCCACCCCTTCCCATCCCATCCCCATCCCCTTTCCACTCCATCTCATGCCATTCCCACCCCCTTCCCACTCCATCCCGCCCCCTTCCCAACCCCATCCCACCCCATCCCACCCTATCCCATGCCCTCCATCCCCTTCCAACCCCTTTCCACTCCATCCCACCCCCTTCCCACCCCATCCCAACCCCCTTCTCCATCCCAAACTCCATCCCACCCCCTCCCAATCCTTTTCCCACTTCATCCCATGCCATTCCAACCCCCTCCCGCCCCTTTCCCACCCATTCCCACCCCATCCCATCCCCTCCCACCCAATTACCAACCCTTCCCACCCCTTTCTCACCTTCTCCCACTCATCCCATTCCCTCCCACTCCTTCCTGCCCCATCCCACCCCCTTCCCACCTTCTCCAACTTGCCAGAAATCCTTTTATTTCCCACAGACAACATAATCCTAGAGACTCTCGACATCATAACAGTCTCTGTTCGTCCAAACCAAATTCTAAACAAAAATGACAAATTCCTGCTGACTCCACACTTAGAATGCCGTGACAAAGAGATAACTGTTGTCCCAGAAATACTGTCTAACCTGAATCCACATACCCTAACCATAAATGTCCAAGCTTCTTCTCTTCCAGCTCGACTGTACACCGATGTTCCACTAGCTCGACTGCAGCTGCTGCAACACCTGGAAGACAGCGCCCGAGGAGACCACCCAATGGTAAACTGGACCAAACAAATTTCCCACAACCAACCCACACTAATATGTCGCCTTTACTCTCAACAGCGAACCGGGAGATCACGGTTAGTGGAATGCTGGATACTGGAGCAGATATGACTGGCCTACACACTGGACCACAACAAAAAGCAACACAGACATCACAGGTATAGGCGGTCCACAGACTCCCATGCAAAGTCAAGACATCATTCAGACAACCAACCCTGAAAACCAAGTGGCTACCACCAGGCCATACATTTTAGACCTCCCCTTTAACCTATGGGGGAGAGACATTCTGGACCAATGGGGTGTTTTCCTCACCTCAAATTTATCCTAGCGACCGCTGGACACAGCCAGCCAATTCGCCTGGATTGGGTTCCCTCCTCCCCAATCTGGGTAGACCAGTGGCCAGTTAGAGGAGAAAGACTCTCCATCTTACAAGACTTAGTCCACAAAAAATTAAAACTGGGCCACATTACTCCATCTACCAACCCCTGGAATTCTCCCATCTTTTGTATCAGAAAATCCTCAGGTAAATGGTGACTACTCCATGACCTTCGAACCATCATCAAGCCAATGGGAGCCTTACAACCAGGGATGCCTTCAGCATGTGCCTTTCCCTTTACAGCGTGAGTCATCCATTTAAAAGCTGTCTCGTGGGTATACCTCATCCCACCCCTTTCCTACCCCATTCCACCCCTTTCCCAACTTCTCCAACCCCTTCCCACCCCATCCCACTCCCACTCCCTCCCACGCCCTCCCACCCCCATCCCAACCCCCTTCTCCATCCCAAACTCCATCCCACTCCCATCCCAACCCCCTTCTCCATCCCAAACTATATCCCACCCCATCCCAACCCCTTTCCCACCCCCATCCCACCCCCTCCCAACCCATTCCCACCCCATCCCAACCCCTTTCCCACCCTTCTCTCACCTTCTCCCACTCATCCCATCCCCTCCCACCCCTTTCCCACTCATCCCATGCCCTTCCAACCCCCTTCCCACCCCATCCCAACCCCTTCTCCATCCCAAACTCCATCCCACCCCATTCCCACCCCATCCCACTCCCATCCCAACCCCTTTCCACCCCATCCCACACCCCCTTCCCACCCCATCCCAACCCCTTTCCACTCCATCCCAACCCCCTTCTCCACCCCAACCCCTTCTCCTTACCCCATTCCCACCCCCATTCCGTGTGTCCCAGTGCCCCCGGAGACAGCAGTGTTCCCCAAGCACGCACTGGAGCTGGACGAGCCCATCGTGCTCATCTGCTACGTCAGCAAGTTCTGGCCGCCCATCTCATCCATCTCCTGGCTCCGGAAGGGGCTCCCAGTGTCCGAGGGGGTGCTGGAGACGGTGTTTTATCCCGGGCCCGACAACACCTTCTGCAAGTTCTCCTACATGTCCTTCATCCCACGCTGAGGAGACTACTTCACAAGGCTAGGAATGACTTCACAGAGACACCAGTGACATTATCAGTGTCACTGGTGACATCACAGGGACATGGGTGACATCACTGGGGACATTGGTGACTTCAGAAAGATGGGTGACATCAAAGAGACACCAGTGACACTGGTGACATTATAGGGGACAGTGGTGACATCACAGGGGACAGTGATGACACCACACAGACACCAGTGACATCAGTGGGGACATCTGTGACATGACAGGGGACATCGGTGACATCACAAGGCCAGGTGTGACATCACAGAGACACCAGTAACATTATTAGTGACACTGGTGGCATTACAGGGGATAGTGGTGACATCCCAGGGACATCGGTGACAGCATTGAAGACCAGTGACCTCACAGGGGACTGCTGACAACAAAGGGACAGCCGTGATGTCACAGGGCTATCCGTGAAATCAGAGGGGACTGTGGTGACATCACAGAGATACCAGTGACATCATCAGGGACATTGGTGACATCACAGGGAGTGGTGACTACACAGAGACAGCAGGGACCTCATTGGGGACCAGTGACATCAATGACACAACAAAGGTACAGCATTGATGTCACAGGGACATTGGTGACATCAAAGGGTCTGGTGACACCACAGGGACATGGATCACATCACAGGGGCATGGTGGCGCTGCTGGGACAGCAATGACGTCACTGGAGACCAGTGACGTCACAGGGGACTGTTTACAGCAATGGGAAAGCTGTGATGTCACAGGGACATTGGTGACATCACAGGGGGTGGAGGTGACAACACAGAGACAGCAGTGATATCACTGGGGACATTGGTGACATCACAGGGGATATTGGTGACATCACAGAGGAACCTGTGAAATCATAGGCAACTGTTGCCAACAAATGGAAAACCGTGATGTCACAGGGACATCAGTGACATCACAGGACATTGGTGACATCACAGGAACATGGTGCTACCATTGAGGACAGAGACAGAGACAGCAATGGCATCATTGGGGACCAGAAATATCACTGGGGACAACAAAGGGAAAGCCGTGATGTCACAGGGACACTGAGGACATAACAGGGGACCTGGATAACCACACAGAGACACCAGTGATATCATGGGGGACATTGATGACATCACAGGGGACAGTGGTGACATTACAGGGACAGCAGTGACATCATTGTGGACCAGTGACATATCCCAAGGACATCAGTGACATCACTGGGGACATCGGTGACTTCACAAGGACAGGGGTGACATCTCAGAGACACCAGTGACATTATTGGTGACACTGGTGACATCACAGGGACATCCATGACATCACTGGGGACTATTGACCTCACAGGGGAATGGTGATAACAAAGGGATAGCTGTGATATCACAGTGACATCAGTGACATCACTGGGGACATTGGTGACTTCACAAGAGTGACATTACAGAGACAGTAGTGACATCACAGGGGACAGTGGTGACATCACAGGGACATCAGTGACTACATGGGGACATGGTGCCACCGCTGAGGACAGTTGTGACATCACAGGGACAGCAGTGACATCACTGTGGACCAGTGACATCACAGGGGACTGGTGACAAGAAAGTGAAGGCCATGATGTCACAGGGACATCAGTGACATCACAGCGACTTTGGTGTCACCACTGGGGACAGTAGTGACATCAGGGGGACACGAGTGATATCATTGGGGTCAGTGGCATCACAGGGGACTGGTCACAAGAAAGGGACAGTCGTGATGTCACAGGGACATCAGTGAAATCACAGGGGTCTGGTGACATCAAACGGATATGATGCCATCGCTGGGCACAGTGGTGGAATCATAGGGACATTGGTGACATCATTAAGGACCAGTGACATCACAGGGGACAGGTGACAACAAAGGGACAGTCATGATGTCACAGGGACATCGGTGACATCACATGGGACGTAGGTGACTTCACAAGGACAGGGGTGACATCACAAAGGACTGGAGACATTACAGAGATCCTGGAGAATTCACAGGGACAAGGTGACACTGCTGATATCAGTGGTGGCATAAGATGGACTGCAGTGATATCACTGGGGACCAGTGACATCACAGGGGACTAATGAGAACAAAGGCTAAGACCTGTTGTCACAGGGACATCGGTGACATCACAGGGGACATCAGTGACTTCACAAGGACAGGGGTGACATCACAGAGACACCAGTGACATTATCTGGGACATTGCCGACATCACAGGGGACACTGGGGACATCACAGGGACATCGGTGAAATCACTGGGGAACAGTGAAATTCCAGGGGAATGGTGAAAACAAAGAGACAGCTGTGATGTCACAGGGACATCATAGACATCCCCGGGGACAGGGATGAAATCACAGAGACAGCAGTGACATCATTGAAGACCAATGACATCTCGGGGGACTGGTGAAAACAAAGGGACAGCCATGATGTCAGAAGGACATCAGTGAAGTCAAAGGAATCTGGTGACATCACAGGGACATCGGTGACCTCATAGGGACATGGTGCCACCACTGGGAACAGTGGTGACATCACAGAGACAATAGTGACAAAACTGGGGACCAGTGATGTCACAGGTGACTGTTGACAACAAAGGGACAGCAGTGATGTCACAGGGACATTGAGGACATCACAGGGGACTTCAGTGACTTCAAAAGGGTGACATCACAGTGACACCAGTGACATCATCAGGGTCATTTTTGACATCACAGGGGACAGTGGTGACATCAAAGGGAGATGGGGACCAGTGACATCAGAGGGGACTGCTAACAAGAAAGGGATAGTTGTGATGTCACAGGGACATCACTGACATCAGTGACATGACGGGGACATGGTGCCATGGTTCGGCACGGTGTTGACATCCAGAGACAGCAGTGACATCATTGGAGACAATGTTGACATCACCGGGGACAGTGATGACACCACAGAGACATCGGTGACATTAATGGGGACATCTATGACATCACAGGGGACATTGGTGACTTCACAAGTCCAGGGGTGACATCACAGAGACACCAGTGACATTAACAGTGTCCCTGGTGACATCACAGGAGCATTGGTGACGTCACAGGGTACTTCAGTGACTTCACAAGAAGAGGGGTGACATCACAGTGACACCAGTGACATCATTGGGGACATTGTTAACATCACAGGGGACAGTGATGACATCACAGAGACACCGGTGACATCATCAGAGACATGGGTGACATCACAGGGACAGTGGTGCCATCACACATATATTGGTGACATCATTGGGACCAGTGACATCACAGGGGACTGGTGACAACAACTGAAAGCCGTGATGTCACAGAAAGATCACTGACATCACAGGGGACATTGGTGGCTTCACAATGACAGTTGTGACATCACAGAGACAGCAGTGTCATCATTTGGGACCAGTGACATCACATGGGACTGTTGACCACAAAGGGACAACCCTGATGTCACAGGGACATTGGTGACTTCACAAGGATAGGGATGACATTATAGAGACACCATTGACATCATTTGGGACATTGCTGACATCAAAGGGGCAGTGGTGCCATCACAGAGACAGCAGTGACATCATTGGGGATATAGTTGACATCACAGGGGACAGTGATGACACCACAGATACACCAGTGACATCAACGGGGACATCTTTGACATCACAGCCAACATAGGTGACTTCACAAGGCAAGGGGTGACATCACAGAGACAGCATTGACATCGCTGGGGACATTGCTGACATCACAGGGGACAGTGGTGACATCACAGAGACAGCAGGGACATCATTGGGGACCAGTGACATCAGAGTGGAAGCAGAGGGACAGCAGTGATGTCACAGGGACATCGGTGACATCAAAGGGAAATGGTGACATCACACGTACATCATTCACATTACAGGGAAATGGTGGCACTCTTGGGGACAGTGGTGAAATCACAGCGACAGCAGTGACATTATTGGGGAACAGTGACATCAGAAGAGAATGTTGACAACAAAGGGAGAGCTGTGATGTTACTGGGACATCAGTAAATTCACAAGGAGAGGGTTGACATCATAGAGAAAGCTGTGACATCATCGGGGACAGTGGTGACATCACAGGGACATCAAAGATATCATTGCGGACCAGTGACTTCACAGAGGACCAGTGACAAAAAAGGAAAGCCCTGATGTCACTGGGAAATCACAGACATCATGGAGACATGGAACCACTGCTGGGGACAGTGGTGACATCACAGAGACAGCAGTGACATCATTGGACTGGTGACAACAATGGGAAAGCCATGATGTCACAGGGACATTTGTGACATCACAGGGGACATCAGTGACTGCACATGGCTGAGGTGACATCACAGAAATGCCAGTGACATCATCAGTGATACTGGTGACATCACAGGGACATCGGTGACAACACTAGGGATATTGGTGACTTCACAAAGACAAGGGTGACATTACAGAGACAGCAGTGACATCACTGGACATGATGACACCACAGGGGACAGTGGTGACATCACACAGACATGGGTGATATCACTGGGGACCAGTGACATCCCAGGGGACTGGTGACAAGAAAGGGACAGTTGTGATTTCACAGGGACATCGCTGACATCAAAGGCGTCTGGTGACATCACAGGGACGTCGGTGACATCATGGGGACATGGTGCCACCACTAGGGACAGTGGTGACATCATAGAGACAGAAGTGACATCATTGCAGACCAGTGATGTCACAGGGGACTGCTGACAACAAAGAGACAACTGTGATGTCACAGGGACATTGGTGACATCACAGGGGACTTCAGTGACTTCACAAGGAGAGGGGTGACAACACAGTGACACCAGTGACAACGTCAGGGACATCAGTGACATCAGAGGGGACAGGGGTGACATCACAGGAAAGTCAGTGACATCACTGGGGATCAGTGACATCCCAGGGGAGTGTTGAGAACAAAGGGACAGCCGTGATGGCACAAACCCATCGGTGACATCACAGGGGTCTGGTAACATCACAGGGACATCAGTGACATCATAGGGAGATGGTGGCACTGCTGGGGAGAGTGGTGACATCACAGAGAAAGAAGTGACATCATTGGAGACCAGTGATGTCAGAGGGGACTGCTGACCACAGAGTGACAGCTGTGATGTCACAGGGACATCTGTTACGTGACAGGTGACAATGGTGACATCAAAAAGACATGTGTGACATCACAGAGACACCAGTGACATTATCAGTGACACAGGTGGCATCACAGAGGTTAGCGGTGACATCACAGGGACATCGGTGGCATCATTGGGGACCATTGACATCACAGGGGACTGTTGACAACAAAGGGACAGCTGTGATGTCACAGGGACATCGCTGACAGCGGTGACATGACAGGGACATGGTGCCACGACTTGGCACAGTGCTGAAAGCAGGACATCATTGGGGACATCTGTGACATCACAGGGGACATTGATGACTTCACAAGGCCAGGGGTGACATCACAGAGACACCAGTGACATTATCGGTGTCACTGGTGACATCACAAGGGAAAGTGGTGACATCAGAAAGACATGAGGGACATCACTGGGGTTGTCGGTGACTTCTCAAAGACAGGGGTGACATCACAGAGACACCAGTGACATCATCGTAAAAATGGGTGACATCACAGGGGACAGTGGCGCCATCACAGATACATCGGTGACATCACTGGGGACCAGTGATATCACAGGAGACTGGTGACAACAAATGACAGCTGCGATGTCACAGAGAGACCGCTGAAATCACAGTGGACATCGGTGGCTTTACTAGTACAGGGGTGTTATCATAGAGCCATCAGTGACATCATTGGGGACATTGGTGACATCACAGGGGACAGTGGTGACATCACTGAGACAGCAGGGACATCACTGGGGTCCAGTGACATCAGAGACACAACAGAGGTACAGCAGTGATGTCACAGGGACATCGGTGACATCAAAGGGGTCTGGTGACATCACAGGGACATTGGTCACATCACAGGGACATGATGGCACTGCTGGGGACAGTGGTGATATCCCTGGGACAGCAGTGACATCATTGGAGACCAGTGATGTCACAGGGGACTGCTTACAGCAATGGGAAAGCCGAGATGTCACAGGGACATTGGTGACAACACACGGGGTGGAGGTGACAACACAGAGACACCAGTGATATCATTGGGGACATTGGTGACATCACAGGGGGCAATGGTAACATTACAGGGACAGCAGTGACATCAGTGACACTGTGAACCAGTGACATCACAGGGGACAGGTGAAAACAAAGGGGCAGCCATGATCTCCCAAGGACATCGGTGACATCATTGGGGACATCAGTGACTTCACAAGGACAGGGGTGACATCGCAGAAACACCAGTGACATCATCGGTGACACTGGTGCCATCACAGATACATTGGTGACATCATTTGGGACCAGTGACATCACATGGGACTGTTGACAAGAAAGGGACAGCCGTGATGTCACAGGGCTATCAGTGACATCACCGGGGATGGGGGTGACAACACAGGCGCCAGGGTTGACATCACAGGAGCATCAGTGACATCCCTGGGGATATTGGTGACTTCACAATGACAAAGGTGACATTACAGAGACAGCAGTGACATCACAGGGGCAGCAGTTATATCACAGGGACTTTGATGACATCATTGGAGATCAGAGACATCACAGGGGTCTGATGGCATCACTGGGGACAGCAGTGACATCACAGGGACAGGGGTTCCACCCCTGGGGATAGCGGTGTCATCAAAGAGACAGCAGTGACATCTCAGGGGTCTTGTGGCATCACGGGGACATGGTGCCACCGCTGGGGTCAGTGGTGACATCACAGCGACTTCAGTTCATTGGGGAACAGTGACATCCCTGGGGAGAGTGGTGACATCACAGGGGACAGCTGTAAAATCACTGGGAACACAGGGACCATCCCTGGGGACAGCAGTGACATCACTGTAGACCAGTGACATCACAGGTGTCTGGTGACATCACAGAGACATCACTGGGACAGTGATGACATCACTGGGGACATCAGTGACATCACAGGCACAGTGGTGACATCACTGGGGACATCAGTGACATCACTGGGACAGTGGTCCATGACTGCTGCAGCCACTGCTGTCAGACAGGTGGACCATCCCTTGCTGACTCCATCCCACTGTTTGCAGTCGAGCTCGGCCCTCCTGGGTGGCCCTGCTTGGTGGCCCAAGACCCCCAAAGCCATTCCTTGACGTTCATGGCACAACAACCAAAGGGGCTTCGTCCCGTCAGGCAAAGCCAACGCCGGAGCCCTCCTGAGCTCCCGCTTCAGGCCTTTGAAGGCCTCGTCTGTCTCAGGGCTCCACATGATGTTCTTTTGGGTTCTTTTCAGCAGGTCATAGAAAGGCTTTACAAGTACTCCCTACTGATAGAGCCATAAACTACACCAACCTGTCATTCCTAGAAAGGCTTGGAGATCTCTCCCTGTTTCTGGGCTGGGTGTCTGGCAGATGCTTCCTTTCTTGCTGTTCCCAGGGAACATTGTCCACCGGAGACTTCATACCCCAGGTACACCACTTTCTCTTGCACCAACCATGCTTTCTGTTGGGAAACTCGGTAACCATTTACACCCAAGAAGTTTAAAAGAGAGATTGTCCACTGCACACTCACTTCTTCTGTTCCGCTCGCTATTAACAAGTCATCTCCATATTGTAGCAGAACGCCATCCGCCTGTGGCTGCTGCCATTGTTCCAGCTCTTGGACTGGCTGGTCACTAAACAAAGTGGGACTATTTTTAAATTTCTGTGGGAAGACTGTCCAACTTAATTGCATCTTTCTCCCACTATGGACAGATTCCCACTGAAAAGTAAAAATCTTTTGACTTTCCTGAGCTTGGGGTAGACAGAAAAAGGCATCTTTGAAATCTAACAGTGTGAATCCAATCAAATTATCTCTCAATTTTGTTAGAAGTGTATAGGGATTTGCTATCACAGGGTATAAGGTTTTAGGTATCTCATTTATTCCCCTTAAATCCTGAACTAGTCTGTAAAATTCACTTGGTTTCTTAACTGGGAGAATTGGGGTGTTAAAGTCTGATTCACACTCTATTAGAAGTCCCAACTTCAAAAAGTTTTCACTTATTGGTAAAATTCCTTTTCTGCCTGCTAACCTCAATGGATATTGTTTCCTGACTACCGGCTTTGCTCCTGGTAATGATTCTGTCTGAATAGGAGTTGCCTTTTTTGATTTACCGGGTACATCTGTAGCCCATCCCAAGGAATAGACTCCATCTAAAATTTGATTGATATTTGGATTGTTTTGCTCTGGCTTTACGCAGCTCAGGACCAAACTCAGGGCTGCTATGAGTTGTTCTTTGTTTACCTGAAATTCAAGTTTACCTTTTTCAAACTTAATCACAGCCTCCAGGTTTTCAAACAAATCTCTACCCAACAGAGGCTTTGGGGAATTAGGCAGATCTAAAAATTGATGAATTCCCATTGTTTTCCAACTTCGTACTGGAGGGCTTTCAGAAAGAAATGTTTTTTCTGATTGGTCTGTTACTCCCACGACTTGAACAAATTTATCACTTTTAGGCACTAGTTCTTGGTTTAGAACCGAAAATGTGGCTCTAGTGTGGATCAGAAAGTCTAATTCTTTTTCATCTTCCCCTTGCTCCATTTAAACCAGTGGGTCTGCCAGGGAATGACTCACCGGTACCCCTCATTCCCTGATCTAATGAGCCATGACAGCTCCTCCTGGTTCTTATTTGCCAGTTTAAGGCAATCCTGTTTCCAGTGTTCCTCCTGCATGCAATGGGCACATTGATTTTGTCCCACTCTTGCTTGTTGAAAAGGGGAGCCCCCTCTTCCTCGCATTGCCTGCCCTCTGCCACCACCCCTAATATTTGAATTCTGAATTAAAGCAGCAACCACAGTCTTTGTAAGTTTTCTATCTTGTCTTTTCCCCCTGTTGTTGTGCACTTTCCAGGCCTCATTCATTAACACATTGTAACGGTGTGAGTTCGAAAGGATGTCGAGATTGAAAACCAAGATGCTGCTGAAAGTTTAACTATAAACCCAACATTTATTACAGAAAGTTACCAAGTAAACAGGAACCCGAGAGACAGGAAAGGAGAGTAGTGAACTAAGCCCTCAGTGAAACCCCCACTCACATAGGTGTGTTTTACGAGGTTGTCTTACCCACCCCAGGATAACCAGAATTCCCCACAGCAGAGGCTGCATCCTCGGAGAGTCCACAGGCTCACAAAGATAGCGGCGTCTCCACAAAAGGTAACGTTGTCCTTCATGTGAAGGTTGAGAGCCCCAAGCACGAGCCACTTGCATTTTTTATCCACTGAGCCGGTGACGTCTCCCTGGGCCGGTGTGGCAGCACCGCCCAGCCAGAGGCCCTCGGTCCCTCCCCCGTTCTGTGAGTGCCCCCCTTCAGCCATGCAGGAGAATGTGGGGATTCCCCTCGCACTTGTGCTGTTTCACTCAAGGGCTCTGATCTATTTGGGTCTGGGGGCTTTACTTCATCTTCTCCTCTTCAGTTTCTCCTTCAAATATCCTCTACAGACAACCAGCCAATCAGAGAACACCAATTCAAACAGTTTATACAAGAAACTCTCTCTCCAAGGACGAAGCTCCCGTTTCTCAGTGAACTTGGCAGGCAAAGAACAAAACTTTTGCAGGTGGTTGGGTCAAACACAGACCAAAAAATATCAACAATCCCTGATAAATCTGCCCTGATTTCTGTGGTGAAGATGCTTCTTCAGCCCTTCCCTGGATCTGCAGGGGCAGTGCCTGTGTGCAGAGCTGGAGGGAAGAGACTCCCAGCACAGCAGCACAGCCAGGGACAAGGGCACCTGTTCTTTCCACATCTCAGTTTTGGGAAAGGCTGGGGAAGGTTGGGAAAGCTGTTAACAGGGTGGTTTTGCCTGAGGTGTTAAACATGGGAGCAGGTCTATCTTCACAATTCCCAAGAGAAGAGATGGCAGAAAGCTGCCCTGCAGGTTGTATTTGAAGGAAGAGGAAAAGAGACCGAGGGGAAGGGGTTTCTTTCCTGGAGGGCAGGGCTGTTGTTCGCTTGCAGGAGCCCCACGCTGGAATTGTCAGTCCGACTGCCAGATTTGAATCTGGACAAAGATTCCTGCCAGACAAAAGGTGGCAGGACAGAAAGCTCTTGCTGCCCATGGAGTGCCCAGGGTGGCCCACCAACTGCACCTGAAACCCAAAGGTTACAGGCTTTCTTTCCTGGGGGAAAGGCCGTGACTTCCCAAAGAGTCCCATGGCAGATGGGTGGGGCTGCACTGTGGGGGTGTGGGGCGTTGGTTCTTTGGTTTCCAGGGGCTATTCCAGAATGGAGAGGATGGGCCGGGACATCCTAAAGGGGCACATGGGTGGGGCTGCATTCTGACCTTGTGGGGTGTTGGTTCTTTGGTTGCCAAGGGCCATTCTGGAACGGAGAGGGTAGGCTGTGACATCACAAAAGGACCTCAAGCACAGGGGTTGGTTTAGTGGGTGGACCCTGGCTGGATTTCAAACACCCACTAAAAGCTGCTACCTCCCCCTCCATATGCAGCTCCACAGAGGAGACAAAAAAACCAGCTGAGGATTCCTGAGTAGAGATAAGGGTGGGGAGAATGTGGCTTACTAAATGGGCAAAACAGACTCAAAGTAGGGATAGTACTTAAATTTATTATTGACAAGATAAAAGCCAAAGAGTGAGAAGTTTAACAGTCTGAAAAACAACTTCCCCCCACCCCTCCTTTCTTTCTCAGCTCTCCCTCCCCCCCAGTTGTGCAGGGGGACGGCAATGGGGGTTACAGTCAGTTGTTGTTCCTGTCACTGCTCAGGGAGAGGAATTGGATCCTTCCCTGCTCCCCTGGGGTCCCTCCCATGGGAGACAGTCCTGGATGGACCTCTCCAGTGAGTCCATCCCTCAGGCAGCAACTCTTCCCTCCCTGCAGTCCTGTGGGTCCCTCCTCCATGGGGTCAGTCCTTCAGGGATGAGCTGACCCACCGTGGGTCCCCCACAGGGGCCACGAGTCCTGCCGGGAAAAACCTGCTCCAGCCTGGGCTTCCCTCTCCAGAGGCTGCAGGTCCCTGCCAGGACCTGCTCCATCCTGGGCCTGCCCCGGGGTCACAGCCTCCTTCCTGCATCCCCCTGCTCCAGCGTGGGAGCCTCCAGGGGCTACAGGGGGGTCTCTGCTCCCCGATGCTCCCCCAGGGGCTGCAGGGCCTCAGCTCCAGCACCTGGAGCACCTCCTGCCCCTCCTTCTGCACTGCCCTTGGGGTCTGCATTGCTGTTCCCACGTTCCCACTCCGCTCTTCCCTGGCTGCAATTCCTTCTGGCCCTAAATCTGTTATCCCAGAGCTGTTCCTGTTGCTCCTGATGGGCTTGGCCTTGGCCAGTGGCAGCAAGTCCGTCCTGGAGCAGCTGGCATTGGCTCCATGGCACAGGGGAAGCTTCTGGCAGATTCTAACAGAAGCCACCCCTGTAGCCCCTCCGCTACCAAAACCCAGCCACAGAAACCCACTGTCTTGTGCAGCTCTTTCTCCAAACCAAGCAGGTGGGAGTTGGTGCCAAGGAGCTGAAACCTGCAGGTCCAGCCTTTAGTGGAAGAAGCTCAGATTTACCCAAGGCTGCTTTGAGTCCCACGGGCTTGGATGAGGGAATGGTGGGGTGGGGATAGGGATAAAATCTGATGGATTGTCAGACATAAAAGGTCTTGATTTGGTATCTTTTCAGACTGAAATAGGAAGGGCTTGGGATCGATATTGACTGGAGATTGCTGATATCAATGTAAAAACAGGAAAAAAAACAAGCAGGTTACAAAAAGACATCTTTATTTGTGGTTTTATTAATACAGTATATTCACTTTGAATGCACTACAGAGATCTGTCTAACTAACAACAGAAGAATTGAAGACTTAGAAGGAAATTATTCACAGGGGCTTGTCTGGTTAAGATGCCATCACTGACAACAGAGTGTGGAGGAATGAGCAGACAAGGACACCATCCCTGGGGCTGGGGAAGCAGGAACTCAGAGTCACTGGTTCCAGGTGGCAAATGGACTGTGGGATGTTTGTGTGAGAGCCCATAATGGGTGTGCTGCTTTCAGGGGGAGTCCAGTTGAATTTCTTCCCTGTGGCCAGTGCAGGGCTGGGTTTTGGGTTTGTGCTGAACAGAAATAATAATCACAGATAATCACAGAATGACAGAATGTGCTGAGTTGGAAGGGACCTCCAAGGATCATCCAGTACAACCCATAGCCCTTGAAATGGTTTGGACTTGGATCTCTGTCAAATGCCTAAACTCACAGTAATAACCCTTCTCCTTCCTTTCTTTTCTTAAGGCAAAAGAAAAAAAAAAAATAAAAATTTAAGACCCCGAAATCAAGCTAGTTATATAAAAATATATATTTTAACTATATTACAGTTATATACAATTAAAATGCTATGTACACAGTGAAGGGAATCTAAACACTCTCCAAAGGGAAAGGGAAAGGGGAAAAAGGGACAAAAAGGGACAAAACCAGGATATACAGATATACAAAACCAAACCTAAGAAGCAGCAAAATAATTAGCAAAACAAATCTCACCCTGTCCCTCAGAAAAGCAAGATTGGCAGACATGGCCAGCACTGTCCAATCTCCCACGTGGCAGACCAGTGGTCACTGCAGGCTCAGCCTCCAGATAAGCGAGACCAACGCAGTTACAACTGCTCCTGAACCTCACAGGAAGAGAATACAGCGAAGGCCTCTCCTCCCTTCTTATTTATGCCCTGGTTTACGTAAAACTCGTATGGAATACTGGGAACATGGCCACTTGGTTACAAACTGGTCACCAAGGAAGGCCTAGATTAAAACTACCCCAGCCCTTCACAGGACCATCCCCAAGGCTCACACCATGAGCCTGATAGGATCAGCCAAACAATTCTTGAGCTCTGTCAGCCTTGGTGCTGTGCCCACTGCCCTGGGGAGCCTGTTCAGTGCCCAACCACCCTCTGGGGGAAGAACTTTTTTCTAAAATCCAACCTAACCCTGCCCTGACACAACTCCAGGCCATTCCCTCAGTCCTGTCCCTGGTCCCCCCAGAGTAGAGCTCAGGGCCTGCCCCTCCTCTGCCCCTACCCAGGAGGTTGTGACTGCAGTGAGGTCTCTCCTCAGTCTCCTCTTCTCCAGCTGAACACACCAAGTGCCCTCAGTCTCCTCACACACCTTCAAATCAAGGCCCTTCCCCATCTTCATGACCTCCTTTGGACACTCTCCAATGGCTCAATCTCTCCCTTCCATTGTGTCCCCCCAAACTGCCCCAATGTTGAGGTGAGGCCGCCCCAGGGCAGAGCAGAGCGGGACAATCCCCTCCCTGATGTCCCCAGGACAGGTTTGGCCCTCCTGGCTGCCAGGGCACTGCTGACTCAGGGCCAACTGGCACCCACCAGCACCCCCAGGGCCCTTTCCCGGCACTGCTTCCCAGCCTCTCATTCCCAGTGTGTCCGTCCAGCCGGGGTTGCCCCATCCCAGGGCAGGATCTGGCCCTTCCCCCTGGGCAAGTTCTCATGGTTGGTGTTTCCCAGCCCTGGGATCTGTCGAGGTCTCTGCAGGGCCTTCCTGCCTTCCAGGGGCTCAGCAGCTCCTCCCAGTTTTGGGTCACCTGCAAACTTGCTCAGTGTCCCTTCCAGTGCTGTGTCCAAGTCATTGATGGAGATGTTGGAGAGCACAGGGCCCAAGATGGAGCCCTGTGAAACCCCAACAATGACAGGTTGCGGAGGACAATAAGGAAAAATACAGGGAGTGGCGCAGGATCTATAAGGACTATGAAAAAGACTGTGAATGTGAATAAAACCAGTTTAATGCGACTGAGAAGACAAGTTGCGGACGGTTACTAATAGTTTATTACACATTGTTAATGCATGCAAAATCTTTGAAATGTACCCCAGTTATATTCATATTTTAATATCTTTATTCCCATCATGGATTTTCTTATTCCTTATTGGTTAGGCGTTCCTGATCTCCTATTGGATAGATTTTACCGCAGTGTGGGTGATATGGTTATACCCCTTAAGTTTAATAATTGGTTGGTGGTTAATATACGCATAATATTGTGTTCCTATTAGTTCCCTTAACTTGCCAATCTTTTACTCCTCCCAAGTTCTGGATCCTTCTTCCTTGGGGGGTATAAAAACCCTGTCTCCCCTCAGTTTGGCGACAGCGCCACCTTATTTCTGTGCCTATTTGTACCACCGCGGTAATAAAACACCTACCACAGAGCAAGAACTCCTGGTGCTGCGTGTCCTTTCCTCATATCGGACTGCGGCAACAGGTCACACTCTGATGTCACCTTTCACTGTTACAGGTCCCTTTGGTTCTATGAGCCCCACATGTCATAATAGCCCCTTTGATTCCATGAGATTCCAGAGTGTCCCTGGGTTCCTTTGGCTCCAGGAGGCCCTGCAGTGTCACAATGGCCTTTATGGTCCAGGAGGCCCCTCAGTGTCACAGAGTTCCCTGGTTCCATGATATTCCCAGTGTCCCAATGGAGCCTTGATTCCATAAGTTTCTGCAGTGTTCCAGGTTTACTTTTCTACCATGAAAAAAACCTCCTGAAACCATGACATTATCCCCCTCTGGATTCTATTCCCTTTTTCATCACGCAGTGTCCCAGGGATCCTTTGGTTCCATGAGGCCCTGCAGTGTCCCAGCAGCCCCTTGATTCCTTTGTGCCACTGGAGACACCCCATAATCCTGCCCTGCATTGTCCATGGCTACTGAGCCTTCTGAAAGGTTGGAAAGGAGTTCAGCAGCAGTGATCCCCATCCTGCTGGCTCTGCTTGCCAGCCTGACCAGCATGGCTAGTGCAGGCTCAGCCCAGGGTGCCACAACCCCTCCCTCTGCAGAGCAGCCCCTCCAGCTCAGGGCCCTGCAGGGCTCCCAGGCTGGGATCTGCAAGTGGTCAAGAAAGAGGGTTCTCTGTGCCATGGATTCCTCTGTGCAGGCACAGAAATGCTGCCTTGCTCTTCTGCAGGCACATCCCTTTGCCCAGGGCAGTGTGTCCAGGCTGCCTTGCCCAGTTGCAGATGTTAAAAGTTACTATGTTAAATGGGAAATGTTATGTTAAAAAAAACCTAGAGAAGTTTCAGGATTGCACTGTTCTGTATCTTGTTGTAATAAAAAAGGGGAGATGCTGTGTTTGGAATTTCAAGAGTGCCATCAGAGCGTTCAGGGAAACGAAGTCTGTGGGACTCCGGTGCACATGAGCAGTGAAGAACCTTGGCAGGATTGGTTGAGAGGGTTACCTGTTGGGACGTGTTACAATTCAAAACTGCTACTGCAGCCTTTGCTCTCTCTCAATAAAGCATTCTGTTACACACCATATTGGTGTCCCTTGGTCCATGGAGAGTCCTTATTTATTATATTAATAATCTTACAACAGTTCTTTCATCTCGGTTTTGGGAAAGGATGGGGAAGGTTGGCAAAGGTGTAAACAGGGTGGTTTTACCTGAGGTGTTAAACCTGGGAGAAGGTCTATCTTCACAATTCCCAAGAGAAGAGATGGCAGAAAGCTGCCCTGCAGGTTGTATTCGAAGGAAAAGGAAAAGGGCCCGAGGGGAAGGGGTTTCTTTCCTGGAGGGCAGGGCTGTCGTTCGCTTACAGGAGCCCCGCGCTGGAATTGTCAGTCCGACTGCCAGATTTGAATGTGGACAAAGATTCCTGCCAGGCAAGAAGTGGCAGGATAGAAAGCTCTTGCAATCCATGCAGTGCCCATAGTGGCCCAACAACTGCACATGAGAGACATAAGGGCTTTCTTTCCTAGGGGAAGGGCAGTCATTCACCTGCAGGAGCCTGCGCTGTAATTGCCAGTCCAACTCCCAACACTGAATACAGACAAAGATTCCTCACAGACAAAAGTTGCCAGAACAGAACACTCTTGCTGCCCATGCAGTGTCAAGAGTGGTCCCCCAACTGCACATGAGAGACCAGGGGAAGGGTTTTCTATCCTGGGTGGAAGCGCTGTTGTTTGCTTTTCAGAGCCCTGCACTGAACTTGCCAGTGAGACTCCCAAAACGGAATATGGTCAAATATTCCTCCCATACAAAAGGTGCCAGGACAGAAAACTCTTGCTTCCCATGGAGTGCCCAGGGTGGCCCACCAACTGCACCTGAAACCCGAAGGTTACAGGCTTTCTTTCCTGGGGGAAAGGCCGTGACTTCCCAAAGAGTCCCATGGCAGATGGGTGGGGCTGCACTGTGGGGGTGTGGGGCGTTGGTTCTTTGGTTTCCAGGGGCTATTCCAGAATGGAGAGGATGGGCTGGGACATCATAAAGGGGCACATGGGTGGGGTTGCATTCTGACCTTGTAGGGTGTTGGTTCTTTGGTTTCCAGGGGCTATTCCAGAATGGAGAGGGTAGGCTGTGACATCACAAAAGGGCCTCAAGCACATGGGTTGGTTTAGTGGGTTGACCCTGGCTGGATTCCAAACACCCACTAAAAGCTGCTACCTCCCCCTCCCTCTGCAACTCCACAGAGGAGAGAAAAAAAAACCAGCTGAGGATTCCTGAGTAGAGATAAGGGTGGGGAGAAAGTTGCTTAATTATGGGTAAAACAGACTCAAAGTAGGGATAGTACTTAAATTTATTACTGACAGGATAAAAGCCAAAGAGTGAGAAATAAAAGAGTCTGAAAAACACCTTCCCCCCACCCATCCTTCCTTCTCAGCTCTCCCTCCTTCCCCTAGAGGTGGAGGGGGACAGCAGTGTGGGTTATAGTCAGTTGTTGTTTCTGTCACTGCTCAGGGAGAGGAGTTGGATCCTTCCTGCTCCCCTGGGGTCCCTCCCATGGGAGACAGTCCTGGATGGGCCTCTCCAGTGAGTCCATCCCTCAGGCAGCAACTCTTCCCACCCTGTTGTCCCGTGGGTCCCTCCTCCATGGGGTCAGTCCTTCAGGGATGAGCTGACCCGGTGTGGGTACCCCACAGGGGCCACGAGTCCTGCTGGGAAAAACCTGCTCCAGCCTGGGCTTCCCTCTGCACAGGCTGCAGGTCCCTGCCAGGACCTGCTCCATCCTGGGCCTGCCCCGGGGTCACAGCCTCCTTCCTGCATCCCCCTGCTCCAACGTGGGAGCCTCCAGGGGCTGCAGGGGGGGTCTCTGCACCCCGATGCTCCCCCAGGGGCTGCAGGGCCTCAGCTCTGAGTCTTTCCCCTGCTCCTGCCCCTCCTTCTGCACTGCCCTTGGTGTCTGTGTTGTTATCCCATGTTCTCACTCTGCTCTTCCCAGGCTCGAATTTTTTCTGTGCAACACTCCTCTCTTCTGAAATATGTTATCCCAGAGGTGTTACTGTCACTCCTAAGTGGCTCAGACTTGGCCAGCGGCAGCAAGTCCATCCTGGAGCAGCTGGCATTGGCTCCACGGGGCAGGGGAAGCTTCTGGCAGCTGCCAACAGAAGCCAACCCTGGAGCCCCCCGCTACCAAAACCCAGCCACAGAAACCCACTGTCTTGTGCAGCTCTTTCTCCAAGCCAAGCAGGTGGGAGTTGGTGCCAAGGAGCTGAAACCTGCAGGTCCAGCCTTTAGTGGAGGAAGCTTAGATTTGCCCAAGACTGCTTTCATTCCCAGGGGTTGGATGAGGCAATGGTTCCCGGCCTCTCATTCCCAGTGTTTCCATCCAGCCGGGGTTGCCCCATCCCAGGGCAGGATCCGGCCCTTCCCCCTGGGGAAGTTCTCAGGGCTCCTCCAGAGCCAGGAGGTCACTTTGCTTTTCCGGGGGCTCCACGGGGACCTCCCAGGGCTCATCCTGTGCAATCTCCTGGAATCAAAGGCTCTGTGGGGACACTGCAGGGCCATGTGGAGTCCAGGGGCCATTGGGACACTGGGGAAACTCATGGAATGAAGGGACCACTATTGCACTGCTGAATGCCATGGAATCAAAGGGCCATTGTGACCCTGCAGGGCCTCCTGGAGCTGAAGGGACCATTGTGACACTGTCCAACCTGGTGGAATCAAGGGCCCAGTGAGACAGTGCAGGTCCTCAATCAACCCAAGGAAACATGGAAAGCACAGAAACTCGTGGCATCAAGGGGTCACTGTGACACTGTGGGAACTCATGGAATAAAGGGGCCTTTGTGACACTGCAGGGCCTTCTGGAATCTTGTCTGTTGGGAAAAACAAAGGGATGTGTGGGAGTGTTTCACTGACAACCAGGAGAATTTTGGAGAGGGACCTTTACACACACAAATCTTGGTGTGTCCACACATCTCTGCCTGGGTGTGGGTGTTGTTGCCTTAAGAGACCATGGAGAAAAAGACTCCAGGCCAATTTAGGTAGGAGATAAGATAAAGAGACCTGGTCCTTTAATGAGTTGTTAGGCCTAGAGGAATACATGCCATGTGTGTCCCCCCAGACAGGGGTTTTATGATTTTATAAAAAGGTCCATCCAACCCCAGGTTTTTGCAGCCCTGGTTCTTCCCTAATCTACCCCCTGACACACCCCTTCAGGAACTTGGTTCAGTGCCTTTGGGGCCCCTTCTTCCTCATCTTCATCTTCCTCACAGCACACACAATCCTGGGAGTTCCTAAAGAGTTCTGCCTAGAATGTCACTGTGTGTGGCTGATATCTTCTGGTCCAGGCCTTGGGATGTTTTTTCTAGAATTCTACCTTGAAAAGGAGACTAAAAATGGAATTTAGAGGGATTGATATGGAATGGGGTAGTAGGGTTGGGTATGTGTAACTACTCTGTTAAGGGTAAGGGATATAATACAACTACATTAAAATATATTCACTACACAACTAGTTCTAAAATCTACAAAAGTTTAAAAAAACCCATAAAGGTCTGAGACATCAGTGTGAATTGACTCTGGTGTGAGTGTTGTTATTGTGAATCTATAATTCAGTCACTGTTCAATTGTAGTAAATGCTACTGAATCCCTTGATAACTGTTAAGCTGGTGAATGATTAAATACTACTAATCTCTTTTGCCCCCTTTTCCTTGGATCCAAACCCTTTGCACCCTGACCCTCTTGCATCCCAAGGCTCTGTGTAAATAATTCCCTTTCATAAAAAAAAAAAATAGCTATTCTTTGGGAGCTGCTCTATGAAATTTTCCTCCTTACCTAAACTACAAAACAATACCAATTAGTTGTTGAAGACATTAAGACATAAAGACAATTAAAAAAAAAAAGAAAAGCAATTTTTTTTCCTGTATTTTAATGAGTCCCAAGGTGTATTTAGAGACAAGTCCATGATCCTGAGGTACTGAGAGAAGATTGAAGAAGCTGCTCAAGAAGTCAGAAGCCAAAGCCCAAGTCCCTTGAAGCCTTGCTGGGCCCCACTGAGGGCAGGCACTGACAAAGTCTCCCCAGGGACTCCTTAGAGCAGATCCTTGCAGGTCAGGAGTGCAGGCAGACAAAGGCTCTGGGCACTGTCACAATGGTCCCCTGATTCCATGAGACAACATTCCTAATTTACTGTCCAGACTAGAGGGAAATCACAGGAAGGACCATGGTTTGTCAGGACTTGCTTTATCTGAATGAGCCCTGGGAGGCTTTTAGTGCTGAGTCCTTGAATCTCAGGTACTGAGGGGAGATTGTACAAACCTGTCCATAAGTGAAAGTCAGAAGGAAAACCCAAAGTATCTGGAAGCATTAATGGGTCCCCCTGAGAGCCATTCCCAAAACAGGCTCCTCATGGACTCATTAGAGCAGATAATTGAAGGTCATGACTAAAGAAACCTCTCAAAGACTCACTTTCAAAAGGAAAAGTTCCTTCAAAACCCTTGAGTACCTTGAAGCATTAATGAGCCCCACTGAGTGCCACTACTGGCAAAGTCTCTCAGGGACTAATTAAAGCACAGAATTGGAGGCCATGATTGCACAAACCTCTTCCAAACTCAGAATAAAAAGAAAAGGCAAAGTGTCTTAAAAAAACCTGTAGTACCTTGAAGCTTTAACAAGCCCCACTGAGGGCCATTCCTGACAAAGGTTCTCAAGGGACTCCTTAAAGCAGATAATTGGAGGTCATAACTGAACAAGCCTGTCAAAGACTCAGTGTCAAAAAGAAGTGTCTTAATAAATTTTCCTTGAGTGCCTTGAAGCATCAATGAGTCCCACTGAGTGTCACAACTGATAGAGGATCCCAAGGGACTCATTAGAGCAGATAATTGGAGGTCATGACTGAACAAACCTCCCAAAAACTCAATTTCAAAAGGAAAAATTCCTTCAAAACCCTTGGTTACCTTGAAGCATTAATGAGCCCCACTGAGTGTCACTGCTGACAAACTCTCCAGGGACTAATTAAAGCAGATAATTTGAGGCCATGATTGCACAAACCTCTTCCAAACTCAGAGTCAAAAGAAAAGGCACAGTACCTTAACAAACCTGTAGTGCCTTGAAGCTTTAACAAGCCCCACTGAGGGCCATTCCTGACAAAGGCTCTCAAGGGACTCCTTAGAGCAGATAATTGGAGACCATAACTGAACAAACCTCTCAAAGACTCAGTGTCAAAAAAAGTGTCTTAATAAATTTACCTTGAGTGCCTTGAAACATCAATGAGCCCCACTGGGTGTCAAAACTGACAGAGTCTCTCAGGGGTCTCATTAAAGCAGATAATTGGAGGCCAGGGTTGCACAAACCTCTCAGAGATGCAGAACCAAAAGCAAAACCCAAATTGCTCTGAAAATCCTGCAGTCCTTTGAAGCCTTAAGGAGCCCCCTGAGGGCCCCTCCTGACAAAGCCTCCCCAGGGACTCTGCAGCAGCTCCTTGGAGGCCCTGAGTGCAGGGAGGCAAAGGCTCTGGGCAGCAGCTCAGCTGCTGAGAAAAGCCTGGCTGGCTTTGGGGAAGTTTCCTTCCTTTTCAGGCTTCCTCCAGCTTTGGGAAACGCTGCCTGTGAGATTGGCACCACCTAAGAAGGGCTCTGGTAGGTTCCTGGGAGCAAAGCCGGCCTACCCTGGGCTCCAGCCCAGATCTTTGGAGCAGGGAGACACATGAGAGTTCAAAAGAGGAGTTTTGACAACATTTGGGGATGAGCAGGCATTGCTGCTATGTGGATAATCTGCATGTGAATGGTTGCTTTGAGTTCAAGCATTCAACTGAAATGAAGGTGGGTATCTCAGTGATTAGTTTTGGGTTTAAATAGGAATGTTTACTTTTTTTGTGTAATTATATTATGAATTAGGTGAATTAGAAAACAATCATGGTGACTTTTCTCTCATGCAAACTTCAATTGTATCTTGCACATTTTGAATGACACCTCAATGAGACAGATCAAACTCACAGGAAAATGGCACAAATGCTGTGGGAAAACATGAAAAGTCTTAGGATGACATGTTTGTGGGAATTCAGATTTTTCTCTTGAAGAAAGTCCCTGGGCTTGTCCCTTTGCTAATTGGATATTGATGTTTCCTGACCTGCTGTTCTCCTCAGTAACACCTCAGAGTTTAGGAAGACTCCTCCCTGGGTGTTGGTGTCAGGTCAGTCAGCAGGAAGGGCAAGGTGTCTGCAGGTTGGGCAAAGATCTGCGAGCGCTGGCACATCCCAGTCCCTGCTGCAGCATCCCAGGCCCATCCCAGCAGGGTTCCCTTCTGCCAGGGCTCCTGCAGGGCTGTGAAGCCGGGCTGTGCCCCCCAGGCTGCCCCAAGCTGTCCTGCAGAGCAGGGTCCTGCAGCCCAGGGGCTGTGCCGGGGCAGCAGCTCTGCCACCTGCCAGGGGCAGCCTCAGCCGGGCTGGGGAGCTCCCTCAGGGCTGGGCAGGGGCTGTGGGGGAAAGAGCAAAGCCTGGCAGGGCAGGGCAGGGCAGGTTTCTTCCCTGATCAGCTGAGAGTTTCCTGGGGTAGGGCTGCTCACACAACCAGAACAGCCCAGCACATTTTCCAGGGGATCCTTCAAGGGGAAGGTCCAAGGAGGGATTTCTCTCAAGCTCTCAAGCCACATGCCTGGTGGTTTGAGTTCCAGGAGGATGTCTGAGGAGCTGCATAGGGCTGAGAACACCTTCCTGGTACTGGTGGTGTGTGGGATGTGTCCCAGCTGACTCAGGGTGAGGCTGCCCTGAGTGCCCAGTGGGCTCTGCCCTGGCCTCTCCCAGCTGGCCCCTCCCTGTGCATTCCTTGTTTCTCAGTTTGCCCAGTGCAGAGGGGCAGAGCTGCTGTGCCAGTCCAGGAGGTGCTGTTGGGTTGGTGAGATGAGCCACGGGTGTCCTTGGCTACCAGGGGGGTGCTGAGCCCTTGAGACAGGCTGAGACACTGAGGGGTGTGGGATGGATCCCTCTGCTCTCAGCAGTGTCTGGGGGCTTTTCAGACCAAACTGGGAGTGTGATCAATCTCCATCTCAGGAAGGAGCAAACCCAGGGCAGTTGGGAACAAGAGAGAGGGACAGACCAGCTCTCCTCACTCTGCACTAAGCCCCAGACAATCCTCCTGCCTGGCAGGACCTGCTTTGTTATCCCTGAGTGCATCAGAAGTTCTGATGGGTTCTGACATCCAGGAACACTCCTCAGGAGAGATGAGGGAATTTGAAGAAAAAAGTGCCAACAAAACAGGTGGGGAAGTGTAGCAGGGAGGGCCTATTGCGAAATGGCTTTGATTTTTCTCAGGAAGTTCTTTTCTAACGTATCACTGATATTTTCTCCTTGGACAGTGCCCCACATCAAGAGGCAGCAAATGCCCAACAGCAGCTCCATGACCCAGTTCCTGCTGCTGGCATTCTCAGACAGGCGGGAGCTGCAGCTGCTGCACTTCTGGCTCTTCCTGGGCATCTCCCTGGCTGCCCTCCTGGGCAACGGCCTCATCCTCAGCGCCGTAGCCTGCGACCAGCACCTGCACACCCCCAGGGACTTCTTCCTGCTGCACCTCTCCCTCACAGACCTGGGCTGCATCTGCACCACTGTGCCCAAAGCCATGCACAACTCCCTCTGGGGCACCACAACCATCTCCTACGCAGGATGTGCTGCACAGCTCTTTTTCTTTGCCTTTTTCTTGTCAGCAGAGTTTTCCCTCCTGACCATCATGTGCTACGACCGCTACGTTGCCATCTGCAAACCCCTGCACTACGGGACCCTCCTGGGCAGCAGAGCTTGTGCCCACATGGCAGCAGCTGCCTGGGCCTCTGGGTTTCTCAATGCTCTGCTGCACACAGCCAATACATTTTCCCTGCCCCTGTGCCAGGGCAATGCCCTGAGCCAGTTCTTCTGTGAAATCCCTCAGATCCTCAAGCTCTCTTGCTCACACTCAGGCTGCCTCAGGGAACTTGGGCTTATTGGAGTTGGTGCCTGTTTAGGGTTTGGTTGTTTCATTTTCATTGTTTTCTCCTATGTGCAGATCTTCAGGGCTGTTTTGAGGATCCCCTCTGAACAGGGACGGCACAAAGCCTTTTCCACCTGCCTCCCTCACCTGGCCGTGGTCTCCCTATTTGTCAGCACTGGCATATTTTCCAACCTCAAGCCCCCCTCCATCTCCTCCGCGTCCCTGGATCTGGCCCTGTCAGTTTTGTACTCGGTGGTGCCTCCAGCACTGAACCCCCTCATCTACAGCCTGAGGAACCAGGAGCTCAAGGATGCCCTGAGGAAAATGATGATTGGATGCTTTTCCAAAGCTTCAAACTGCCTGGGTTCTGGTGTGTAGCATTCAGAATGGGACTCCGTAATGCCCTAGTCTTCCTGCTCAGGTTTTTGGGGAGGTCATCATGTCCTTCTTGCAATAATTTTCTGTGCAATTAAATATTAATATTCATCTGCCTTCTAATTTAGTGTCTATCCATTGAATTTTACCCAGAGATGTAAAAATGATGAATTGTGCTCTCGGAGTATTTAAACAAAATAAAGAACCCTGCAGTGCCTTTTTTGTCCAAGACCCTTCTTCTTAGCTGTTCCTAAAGGACAGCACACTGCAGAACAGGGGTATCTGCAAAGGGCAAGGGCACAGGAATCCCAGCACAGCAGCACTGCCAGGGAGCAGCAGAGCTTGGTCTTTCCAGAGCTACTCTTTCCACTTCCACACTGTCCTTCTGGGCCCCTTTCTGGCTGGAAGGCCTGAGTGCTCTCTGAGCACAGTCCTGGGGGTGGGAGCCCTTTGAGCACAGGCAGGGACAGGCACTGGGAACTTGTGAAGCAGAGCTGGCCTCCCTGACAGCATCTACAGGATGCTGTGGGATCTTCGGAGGGCACTGCATGGACTGGGTCACTTCTTCAGGGCTGTGCTGAGGATCCCCTCTGAGTAGGGATGGCACAAACCTTTTCGACGTGCCTCCCTCACCTGGCCGTGGTCTCCCTGTTTATCAGCACCTCATTCTTTGCCTACCTGTGGCCCCCCTCCAACTCCTCCTCATCCCTGGATCTAGTATTGGGAGTTCTGTATTCAGTGGTTCCTCTATCACTGAACCCCCTTATCTACAGTCTGAGGAACCAGGAACTGAAAGACTCCCTTAGGAAAGTGGAAGCTACATTTACAGCCCATAGTAAAGTCTGTCTTTTCTTCTCTATAACATTCTTAATGTAATTCATTGCAATTTAAGACTTTTTTCTCCTATGTGTCCTTTTTTGGTCAGTACATTTTCTTAATTTTTTTTCTACTTTTATAATGTTATTCACTAATGAATGACATTGCTCATAGGATTTCTACATCAATATCTACAATTCTTCTGTAATTCTAAGACTTTCAAAAGGCTAGTTCTCTGTACATTTGAAGAAAATAAAGTTCCCTGCCCTGATATCTGTGTCCAAGTTGCTTCCTCAGCCCTTCTCTGGAGCTGCAGGGGCAGTGCCTGTGTGCAGAGCTGGAGGGAAGAGACTCCAGCACAGCAGCACAGCCAGGGACAAGGGCACTTGCTCCTTCCACATCTGCTCTTTCCAGCTCCACACTGTCCTTCCCAGCCCTGCTGTGGCTGCAAGGCCTGAGTGCTCTGGCAGCTTGGGCATAGTCCTGCTGCGTGTCCCTGCTGGCATCCCAGGCAGGGACAGGCCCTGGGCACTGCTGGCACAGAGCTGGGCTCCACACCAGCACTGCCATCAGCAAAGGGCATCTCCTGAGGGCAGGCCAGGAGGGTTTGGCTATCCCTCCACATTCCCTGTCAGCAATGTGCTCCAGGAATGCCCTGGCAAAGCAAATGCCAGTGCCCATTCAGAGTGGGAGTGTGCAGGGTGGGGGCACACAGCAGTGTCCTGGCACAGCCAGAGCTCCTGGCACAGCCCTGAGGGCCCAGCACAGCAGGGGCTGGGCTGTGTCTTTGTTCCATGCACAGCCTGGGAAGGTTCCCCAGGGCCATTGGCACAGAGCAGCCCCTGCAACCCCCACTGCCAGCCCTGACCTCTCACCCCACCTGCAAGGGGTTGGTTGTCCCTCCATGGAGGGACATCGAGTGACCAAGTCAGAACTCCACCTTTGCTTTGCTCTGAGGACACTTCAACATTCACTGCTCCATCCCTGCCCTGCCTTCTGGCCCAGCCCTTTCCCTGCCCAGCAGGAAAGCAGGGACTAGGACAGTGAGATCTCATCAGTGGAGCTGTCCCTAAAGGGCATGTGGAGCTGCTTCAGCTCCAGCACCCTGAGTGTCCCCTGCCTGGGGACAGCACAGTCTCTGCTCCCAGCACTGTCAGGGCCATTTCCTGCACCTTTGGCATGCCCAGAGTGTTTCCTGCTGGTGGCCCCATCCCATGACCAGCCCTGGGCTGTTTGCCAGCCCTGCTCTCTGCAAGACCCATGGGCTGGAAGGGTCACACAGAATCACAATGGCCCCAAGATTCCCTGAGGTTCCACAGTGTCCCAGGGTCCCTTTGGCTCCATAAGGCCCTGCAGTGTCCCAATGGCCCTGTAATTCCAGGAGGTTCTGCAGTTCCACAATGGCCCCTTGGTTCCATGAGGCTGCACAGCATCAGCACAAAGCTGAGCCCACCTAAAGAAAGTTTGGGGGAGATTAGGAGGAACTCGGATAAGATAAAAGGGATAAGATAATTGGGGAAGGAAAGAGGGGATTGATTGGCCAACACAGAAGAAAAGATTGTGAGTGAGGTAAAACCAGGTATCAGGGAATGCTGAGGGTGCTGAAACACTGACTGTGCAAACATTCCTGATGGATCTTTAGCATCTTTGTAACTTCATTGCCCAACACTACCCAAAAGTGCTGCCCCTCCCATTGAAAGGAATCCACTGCTCTAATTCCAAGACAGAAAAAGCCCAAACCCAGAACTCCAGACTCATAATTGTCCTCTAATGCCCACCCCAATCCCAAACCCTCATTGTTGGTATGAAAACAGAAGCTTTAATCCTAATGCAGCCCAAAACCCTAATCATGAACCAGACCCTGCCAGCAGAACAACAAACCTCCCAAAGTTCTGCCCAATCCCCACCCTGAGCTCTAAAGCCCAAGGCCTGACTATGAAACACCCCCACAGCCCTTGGGAGCAGGGCAAGGACCTGCAGGGCCCAGAGCAGGCCCAAGGGGTTGGCAGAGCAATGGGAGGTGACCTGGATCTGCTCAGCTCTGCAGGGACCCCCAGCAGAAGGGCCTGGGCTCTGTCAGGGATGTCCTGGGGCACAGGGGCTCAGCATGAAAGCCAAGAAGGCCAAGTGCACATGGCAGCAGCCAGAGCTGGGGGACAGCAGAGCCATCAGGGAGGGCCCAGAAATGGTGCTGGGAGGGGGGTGGGAAAGCAGGAGGGGTGTGTGCAGCCTGCAAGGCCAGAGGAGCAGCAGGGCCAGGGGAGCACAGCCTGCAGCAGAGATGGCCAAGGGCTCTGGCAGGGCTGCAAGGCCCAAAGGCACCCAGGCCTTTGTGCCCTTGGCTCTGGCAGCTGCCTCTGCCCTTCAGGCCACCACAAGCAACTTTCCTTTGTCTGCCTGCACTCCTGGCCTGCAAGGATCTGCTCGAAGGAGTCCCTGGGGAGGCTTTGTCAGTGCCTGCCCTCAGTGGGGCCCAGCAATGCTTCAAGGGACTGGGAGTTTGGCTTCTGACTTCTTGAGCAGCTTCTTCAATCTTCTCTAAGCACCTCAGGATGAAGGACTTGTCTCTAATCACACTGTGGGCTCATTAAAATACAGACAAACAAATTATTTTCTTTAATTATCTTCATGTTTTCAATTCTTCAACAACTAATTAGAGTTGTTATGTAGTTTAGCTAAGGAGGAAGATTTTAAAATGGAAGTCACAAAAATATAATTATCTATGAAAGGAAGTGATTTACACAGAGCCTTGGGATGCAAGAGAGTCCAAGTGCAAAGGATTTGGACACAAAGATAAGGGGGCAAAAGAGATTAGCAGCAATTTCAAAACGAGTCTTTAAAGTATGTACTTTTCTATTTTCAAGGTTGGACATTTTTCAGTTCAGAGGAGAGGTAATAGAGATATTCTCCAAGTGATCTTGATGCTGAATGTCTCCTCAGGAGATCCAGAATGACCCTGTATGATCAGCCTTGTTCCTCATCCCCCAGTCTCACCAGTTCTGACCTGGCCCATCTTGGACTGACATCCCCCTTCTTGCATTAGACTTTGAGCTCTGCAGCTGGATGTTCCAGCCCCACGGTACCATCTCCCACCTGCTTTCCTTGGAGCTCTGCTTGAACACAGGCCCAGGAAAAATTTTCCTCTTTCTAAGAAATAACAAGAAATGTAAAGCATGAACAACCTCCCTAAACATCAAAACACCTGTAAGCACATGGTCAGCACAAGCTGCCCCTGGTTTTGTCACCTTTCTATCAGGGACAACGTTATCAGAAAGGTTTTTCACAGGTCGATACAAAAGCATTGATAGAAACACAATTCAGGAGCTTGCTAAGGAGACAATCAGACTCCTGAAGACAAACAAGCTTTCACCTCTCTTCCCACATGCCCAGGTGAGAGGGATCTGAATGGAGAAAGAGGAAGGAGAGCAGAGTGGGACACTGTGGCACATCATGGAATCCAGGGTGGATTATGACATTGCCGGACCCCATGGAGCCAAAGAAACCCTTGGACACTGCAGAACCTCATGGAATCAAGGGGGCATTTTGGTACTACAGGGCCTCATGGAGTAAAAGGAACCCAGGGACACTCTGGAATCTCATGGAATCAAAGGGGCTATTATGACATGTGGGGCTCATGGAACCAAAGGGACCCTGTAACAGTGACAGGGGTGACATCAGACTGTGACCTGTCACTGCTGGGGTTTCACAGGGCTCCATCTTGGGCCCTGTGCTCTCCAACATCTCCATCAATGACTTGGACTCAGCACTGGAAAGGGACACTGAGCAAGTCTGCAGGTGACCCAAAACAGGGAGCAGCTGCTGAGCCCCTGGAAAGCCGGAAGGCCCTGCAGAGAGACCTGGACAGATCCCAGGGCTGGGAATCACCAACCATGGGAAGTTCAACACGGGAAAGGGCCAGATTGTACCCTGGGATGGGGCAAACCCAGATGGACACACTGGGAATGAGAGGCTGGGAAGCAGTGCCGGGAAAGGGCCCTGGGGGTGCTGGTGGATGCCAGTTGTCCCTGAGTCAGCAGTGCCCTGGCAGCCAGGAGGGCCAAGCCTGTGCTGGGGGCATCAGGGAGGGGATTGTCCCGCTCTGCTCTGCCCTGGGGCAACCTCACCTGCAAGATTGGGGCAGTTTAGGGGGACACAATGGAAGGGAGAGATTGAGCCATTGGAGAGTGTCCAAAGGAGTACACAAGGATGAGGAAGGGCCTTGAGGAGTGGAAGCCGTGTGAGGACACTGAGGGCACTTGGGGTGTTCAGCTGGAGAAGAGGAGATTGAGGTGAGACCTCACTGCAGTCACAACTTCCTGGGCAGGGGCAGAGGAGGGGCAGGCCCTGAGCTCTTCTCTGGGGGGACCAGGGACAGGACTGAGGGAATGGCCTGGAGTTGTGTCAGGACAGGGTTAGGCTGGATCTTGGAAAAAGGTTCTTCCCCCAGAGGGTGGTTGGGCACTGAACAGGCTCCCCAGGGCAGTGGGCACAGCACCAAGGCTGACAGGGCTCAAGAAGGGTTTGGATGATCATCTTAGGATCATGGTGTGAGCCTTGGGCATGGTCCTGTGAAAGGCTAAGGGTTGGACTGGATGATCCTTGGGGGTCCCTTCCAACTCAGCACATTCTGTGACTCTGGGATTATCAACCCTGTGTTCAGCACAAATCCAAAACACAGCCCTGCACTGACCATGGGGAAGAAATTTAACTGGACTCCCCCTGAAAGCAGCACACCCATTATGGGCTCTCACAGGAACATCCCACAGTCCATTTGCCACCTGGAACCAGTGACTCTGAGTTCCTGCTTCCCCAGCCCCAGGGATGGTGTCCTTGTCTGCTCATTCCTCCACACTCTCTTCTCAGTGATGGCATCTTAACCAGACAAGCCCCTGGGAATAATTTCCTTCCAAGTCTTCATTTCTTCTGTTGTTACTTAGACAGATCTCAGAAGTGTTATCTAAGTGAATATATTGTATTAATAAAACGACAATAAAAGATGTCTTTTTGTAACCTGCTTACTTTTTACCTGTTTTTACATTGATATCAGCAATCCTCAGTCAATATTGATCCCAAGCACTTCCTATTTCAGTCTGAATAGATACAAAAATCAAGACCTTTTATGTCTGACAAACCATCAGACTTTATCCCTATCCCCACCCCACCATTCCCTCATCCAAGCCCTGGGACTCAAAGCAGCCTTGGGCAAATCTGAGCTTCCTCCACTAAAGGCTGGACCTGCAGGTTTCAGCTCCTTGGCACCAACTCCCACCTGCTTGGCTTGGAGAAAGAACTGCACAAGACAGTGGGTTTCTGTGGGTGGGTTTTGGTAACAGGGGGGCTACAGTGGTGGCTTCTGTTGGAAGCTGCCAGAAGCTTCCCCTGTCCCATGGAGCCAATGCCAGCTGCTCCAGGACGGAGTTCCTGTCACTGGCCAAGGCTGAGCCACTTAGGAGTGACAGTAACACCTCTGAGATAACATATTTCAGAAGAGACGAGAGGTGACCATAAAAAATTCCAACCTAGGAAGAGCAGAGTGAGAACATGGGATAACAACACAGACACCAAGGTCAGTGCAGAAGGAGAGGCAGGAGGGACCCCCCAGGAGCAGAGGAAGGACTCAGAGCTGAGGCCCCTGCAACCCATGGGGAGCATCGGGGTGCA